>NC_037671.1:160651964-160951964 GCF_003255815.1 Theropithecus gelada
TTGTTTTTTTTTTTTTTTTTTTTTTTTTTGAGACGGAGTCTCGCTCTGTCACCCAGTCTGGAGTGCAGTGGCCGGACCTCAGTTCACTGCAAGCTCCGCCTCCCGGGTTCACGCCATTCTCCTGCCTCAGCCTCCCAAGTAGCTGGGACTACAGGCGCCCACCACCACGCCCGGCTAGTTTGTTTGTATTTTTTAGTAGAGACGGGGTTTCACCGTGTTAGCCAGGATGGTCTCGATCTCCTGACCTCGTGATCCACCCGTCTTGGCCTCCCAAAGTGCTGGGATTACAGGCGTGAGCCACCGCGCCCAGCCTGTTCTGCCCTTTTTTGTCGGGTTATCTGTTTATTACTAACTGTAGTTAATTGATTGACTTGTAGTTTTTAAAAATATATTCTACATACAATTTCATTATCAGATATATATTGAGAGTGTTTTCTTCCTATGCATGGCTTGAGAGAAGTATAATATATCTTCATGGTTTATAATATATTTTAATATAATTTATAATACATATTTAGTGTAATTCATATCTTATAAAGTATCTGATGAGCAGATGTTTTAATTTGGCAGTTTAATTTATCAAAAAATATTTATAGTTTATCCTTTCTGTGTTCTATATAAGAAATCTTTGCTTATAAATAAATTAAAAAAAAAAGAAAAAGAAATCTTTGCTTAACCCAAGGTTGCAGAGATAATCTATGTTTCCTTGTTTGTAATTTTCGCTTACATTTAGGTCTATAGTACATAATATTTTGTGTGTGTGTATGGTAAGGTAATACTACATTATTATGATGATTGCAGCTTTATAGCAGGTTGTAAGATCAAGCAGTTTCCAACATTAGGCTTCTTTTCTTTTCAAGATTGTTTTGGCTATTGTAAGTCCTTTGCATTCCCATGTGTATCCTAAAATTAATTTGTAGATTTTTACAAAAAGTCTGCAGGGATTTTTTCGACCTTTTCTTACTCTTTGTTTGCATACTTTTTTTTTTTCCTTCAAATTTTCCATGTCACTTATTTTTTTCTTCTGTAGTGTCAAGTATGCTCTTAAGCCCTATAAGTGAATTTTTAATGTAGGATATTATATTTTTTAATTCTAAAAGTCTCATGTGGTTGTCTTTTATAGTTTCCAGTTTTCTACTAAGATTTGTTATCTGTTTACCCATTATATTTATTTTGAATCCTTAAATGTGCTGTTAATAGCTATTTTAAAGGCGTCATCTGCTAATTTCAACATTGTCATTTCAAGTCTGCCTCTATCGATTTGTTGTTTTTGTTGTTGTTGTTGTTGTTAGTTAAATTTTTCACTCCCTTTGCACATATAGTAAAATTTTTTGATATGCTGGATGCCATGAATCCTAACTGGAGAATCTGGATTCTGTTGTCTTCCTTTAATAATTGTTGAATTTTGCTCTGGTAGGAAGTCAATTTACTTATGAATCTGAATCAGTTGCTCCTTTTAAGGCCTGTGAATGAGCTTTGCCAGGACATAGTCTGTAGGACTAAAGTGGCCTCCCTCCTAAAGCATAGTGATTGGAGATCTCAGCTGCATGCCCAAGGTGTCAGTGAGCCCTCTCTACTTTGGTTGGCCAGAACTCTTGTGACTCCTAGCTCTTTGTGGCCCTGGCATCTTCATTTCACTCACAGCTCCCCAACAGATCTACACTGTTGTACCTTGTAGTTTTTCCCTGGACATGAACGAGGAGGTTAATATTTGACCAAGTCTTAAAACAACCTTCGTGCAGATTTCTGGCATTTCTTCTCTACGCAGTTTCTAGTTCTCTTCTCTCTGGGTGCCTGGTCCAAAATTCTAGCCTCAAACTCAAAGTGTGTTCCTCCTCAGGTCTGCAAGATCCCTGGGTTCTTCTTTGGCTCCACCTCCCTGGGCCTAGACAGAGAGCTGGGGCAACTGGGGGGCTCTTATCATGTTATTCCTTTCTCCTAGGAACCACAATTCTGTTCTGAATGTCTTCCAATATCTGAAACAGTTGCTTCAAATATTTTGTTCAGTTTTGTAATAGTTTATGGCTGGATGAGTTGCTCATTACTGATTATTTTGTCGTGGCTGAGAATGGAAGCTACCCATATCGTTATTTATGAATCTAAAAAAGACATACTAGGCCTCAGACATTTTCTTTATCTTTCACATTCGGTATCATCTCTGAAACCAGAATTCCAATTTTGTTTCTGTACCACTACTAGAATATGTGCAGCTATGAAACAGAGTGAAAGTATTGGCAGTGAAACCCCTATAGGATGCATCCTAAATTTAAAAATATTTGGAATTTCAATTTTATTTAAAGCAAGTTTACTTTTTTATTATAAACAGATAGCTCCTGTGGATGACTTATGCCACAAAGGTGTTTAAGGTGGAAATACAATATCTTATGGCATTTTAAGGCGTTCCATTTATGCGTGGACAGGGATTAATTTCAGATTTCTATCATGTTTGAAATACAGTATCTAACATTTTATAATGAACAAAGTGTTTTCCAATCAGATTATCACTATAAGCTGACTAGTAGGTTTTCACATGGTAATTGTTTTGTGTTGTGTTTATTTCCTCTGCGGTATTATGCAAAATCTTTAAAGCTAACTGCCTTATGTATTCATTTTTAAAACTCCCCAAATTATTATTCCTAATAAGGGGAAATAGAAGGTATCAAAATATTATTATATCATTTTTTCAGATCAACTGAATATGGGAGTTATTCTCCTGGGTAAATGTGTGTTCAGCTTGTGGAAAGAATCGTAAATGTCTTCTCAAAATAAAAGAACTCCTCTGGCTATAATAGGCAGGGAGAACAATCCAAGCCAATCTTTCCACTTTTGCTACCGAATGCCTCCTTTTTTGAAAGTCTTCAGTTTCCATGGAAAAATAAGGGCAGCAGATAATGAACCCTTTGTTCATTTTGACCTAACAAAAGGCCTTTTAGGAGGCTCACCTAAGGAACCAGTCTTCCAGATGTTACCACTGTAACTCTGTGGCTTATTATGACTTCTTGAAGAACTTTGCTAAGAAAAAAGAAATATTTAAGATACTGCCACCCAATAAAACATTATGAAAAATTTCTACACTTAAGTAATCACGTCCTCACTGTGAATTGCTCTATTAGTCCCTACAACCACATATAGATTTTCTCTCAACATGATGGTAGTACATCCCTACTGTGACTACATAAGCCTCATTAGATTACTTGTGATATGTTTATTACATAGGCGGTCTTTAGGCAAAGCATACTATATTTTTTTAGTCCTAGTATTTCAATATGCACTGTATGGGCAGAAGCAGCTCATAATAGAAGACAGTATAAATTCTGACCGTGCCATTTACTAACCAAATGACTTTGAGCAAATTATTTAACCTTTCTATGATTGACTTTATATGTTAAAGGGTTGCACCTGATCCACGAAGGAGTTGTGAAAATTAGAGTAGTTAATACAGGACAGAACAGTGTTCATCACATTGCAAGCACTGAAGAAACTCTGCCTAGTCTGTTGTTATTATTATTATCATTACTACCACTACTGTTTAGAGAACTCTTTAAAATTAGCTCATTTAGCCTTCACAAGAAATATTTAAAGTAAATATTGCTATCCTTATTTTATAAATAAGAAAACCAAACTTAAACCTAGGTCTCCTAACCCTAAAAGGTTATATTCTTGTCTTAATTATCCTAGATAATGTTGAAACATTCAGATTTTTAAAAAAGTGATCATGAGCCTTCACTAATTTTAGCTTAGTCATTTTCTTTAATAATTTTATGAGAATATTTGTAGGGTCATCCAAAAATTTCATTGGCAAAAGAGAATTCAAGATCATAATGCATTTCTATAAATAGGAAATGTGCCTATATCTGCTTCATATCTTTTCCAATTAGAATACAGAACACATACATTATAGAATGAGAAAAAGTTTAAATATTTAACACCTCAGCTGGCATATAGCATGTCAAGTCCTCTCCATGCTGCTTTTTCCATCTAAATACATGTATCCTAAATTTCTGATCTCTTAATCTTTTAAGAATTTATTTCTTTGATGCTAGTTTTCAATACCTAGGTATACATGACCCTCCCCATCAATGTGGACAATTTGCTTTTCAAACCATTTGCAGCTCTACCTCCTAAAAGACCAGTCTCTCTAGGACTATTTTTGTGTTACCCATATGATACTGAATGTTTTTCTATTCCTAGAACAAAGTCTCCATGAGTCTAACGATGTTTCAGAAAAAGAGTCACCTAAATGCCAATAATTACATCAAGTTATCAACCCATAGAAAAATAACCACAGCATATGAAGTTCTCTTGGAATCCTTTTAAGAATCAACTTAGCCTGAGTCTGTGATTTAGGTTCCTTTCCACTTCTTTTAAGAGCTAAGCACAACGTAAGTAGAGGAAAAGTCTTTGAAGTGCAAGCTGGTTGACCATTTCCTGCGCAGGGTACCTAATCCCATTGAAAATGTCTTGGAATTGTCCCTAGCTTCATCAGTAAGTGCTGGGGGATGACGTCACTGTGGGATTTCAACCGAACTTTATGTTCTGATAAACAATGCAGTCTTGGTTGTGGCCACTGGTGAATTCTTTTTCTCTTGGCAGGTGCCAGCAAAGTTCCTTATTCATTTTCAAGCTTTGTTGAAAGAATAACAGAGGGTAAGACATAAAGAGCTTGGGAGTGGTCAGGCCCGGAGGAGGATCGCCTATTAAAGTCAGTGAGCGTAGACGACAATATTTTGGTTTAGTCCCACACTTCGAGTATAAAATAAGGAAATAACTGTCATTTCTTGGATAACAGGCTATTTCCAACTTACCGTCACTTGTCTCCTGTGTCAGTCTTCATCCTAACCATGTGACAGAACGCAGATGACAAGGGTTATCTTGAATTTAATTCTTTTCTTAGATGAACGGATGTATTCAGGAGGCTGTAGAGTGCAAAAGTGGTGGTAAAAGCCCTTCCAGTGGCAACAATAATGATGAAAGAACCCAACAGGCAGTTTTGTAAGCTTTACCCTGAACAAAAGCCAAGAGAACACTGCTTGTAACCAAACAAGGAATAAAAATAATACTAGAGTTTCTACAAAAATCAGTGCATGGAAATTCCCTGCTTATTAAGCTGTTTCCATTATGAGATGTTCCCCTATATTAAAATTTTCATAGCGTAATACATCCATCATCTGGACATTCTGAAGATATTTATTTTTTTCAAGGAAAACTACCTAAATAATTCTTTATAAAAACAGGTTTCCATTTTCTTTAAGAAACAAGGCTGATTCACCAATGAAAATAAAGAAATAGAATAGATCTCCTAATTTTTATTCTAATACCTTCACAGAAAATTAAGCCAGATACCAAAAAATCACAACTATTGGGTAGGTTGTGAGTGTTTCAAATTTGGAGGAATATTATCAGATCCTAAATTAATACAACCAGAGTTTCTTTCTAACCTGTTCTCCACATCCCTTTCTACTATTAAAAAAATACCGCTTATGCTTTCATCCCAACCTCTAATTTTGAGAATCACCACAACTCCTATCCTTTCCGAAGGCATTCCCAAAACAATGGAGAATAAAACTTACCGGAGCAGACTGAGAACAAGCTGTTGAGAGCTCTCTCCCTCCTTCGATTCAATGTACCTGAAATGAGCATTAGTATTAGAACTCAATTCATGAGGGTAATTTTTACTGTAGTTATATAAAATAAATCTTGGGGATTTACCTTAGAGATTGCATGAGGTCAGTCTTGCATCCAAGTTGTTACTGACTAACATTGTTTATTCTAACTCCTGTTTCCTTTTGCCCTCTTGTAAACTGCCACCTCAAGATCTCTCAAGCCTTTATTTCCTCACATACAACTCTGGGTAAGGTAAGAGAAAACACAAGCCCAGAGTGGCATTTTTTATGAGTCAGTAAGATACACCCATGTCCCAAATGGCATGGGAATCAGGGAATCATTTTGAGTTCTAGGTTCAGTAGTGAAACTCTGTAGTTTTCTTGGCCCTTACAAAAACAGGTCACAGCTGCCTGGCTTCCTAATTTGGTTTGATGTACTGTGAATTCCCAAGGGAGTGAGTCACTGTCTTATTCATATGGAAGTACAGGAACCATTCCAAAACAAAAACCACTCTGAGTTTATTTATGATTTTATATGCTCTTTATCGCCCCACTATACAGATGATCCAGAGTTGACTTTCAGCTGTTACCATATTGGATAGGAGATACATGGCATTTTTCATCTTTTGAATTATATGACTTCTTTAATGTGAATATTCCCTGAGATAATATTCCCAGGCACTTGCTTTCTGAATGCTTCACCAAAGATGGATATCTATTATGAAACAATGAATGCAAAATCAATCACACATGGAGAAAATGAAAGTAGTAAAATTAACAACAGAATACCTTAAGAAACAGTCTGTGTTAAGTCAGTGTAATTGCATTATTATACATTACTCTTGTTACCTATTAAGTGCACAAGAACACCATAAATACCTTGCTTTATAGACTTGATGAGGCAGAAAGACGTTCCCTGTGGGTCATCAAATTAAGATGCAGTATGACTTTATGGTTTGTTCCATCTTAGAATTTGGCTGTCTTCTATCTCTCTGTGATTTCCCAGAGCCATCCACTTCAGGCTGTTTGGGCTTCTGCCAGTGGCCATGGCACAGATGCTTTTAATAAAGGGATCCAACCACCTTCTGGAAAACCTCCTCGCTTCACTAGAACTTTCAAGAGATATCAATCCTGTTTTATTAGTGTTTATTTAAAAAAAAAAAAAAAAGAGAAAGAAACTGAAGTAGCCAACACAATCTATGTAGTCTACTTTATGTCCGTTCTTTTGTCACACAAAATAGAATATTTCTCTTGAAAAAGGCTCATGTAATTCCGTTACTATTGAGTGCCTAATGTATGCCAAACTCTGCACTGGGCATGGAAACACCAAGAAGATGTATGACTGCCTTAGAGCTATTACACAGATGCAGTATTACTTTATAAAAATATCTGATAACTAAAATTAATCTGTAAGGTATATAGAGATCTTTGTATAAATATCGCATTTCATAGACTATTAAAAATACGTAAAATTTACACTAAATGATTTGTATTATATATGAAATGTTTAGTATAAGATTAATAAAACTTCATCAACAATGGGAAACTGACGGATCATTCAACAAATGGTATAGGTAAAACTGACTCTTTAGAAAAAAGTAGGTTATACCAATCTCAGATAAAACATAAAAAAAGTAGATTAATAGCTGTTTGTATTAAGAACAATATAAAATAGAAATGTACACATACAGTGGTCTTAGCATACAGAAGGAGTTTCAAGGCATAAAAGTCATGAGTGAGAGCAAATGTCAAGCTTGACAACATAAAAATGTAGAAATTATATATGGAAATTTTTTTTTTTTTTTTTTTTTTTTTTTTTGAGACGGAGTCTTGCTCTGTCGCCCAGGCTGGAGTGCAGTGGCCGGATCTCAGCTCACTGCAAGCTCCGCCTCCCGGGTTTACACCATTCTCCTGCCTCAGCCTCCCGAGTAGCTGGGACTACAGGCGCCTGCCACCTCGCCCGGCTAGTTTTTTGTATTTTTAGTAGAGACGGGGTTTCACCATGTTAGCCAGGATGGTCTCGATCTCCTGACCTCGTGATCCGCCCGTCTCGGCCTCCCAAAGTGCTGGGATTACAGGCTTGAGCCACCGCGCCCGGCCCTGGAAATTTTATAAAATTAAAACACAAGTGACAAACTTGATAATACACTTGTAAAATATGACAATGAATTAATATCCTTTATAATCAAAGAAATTTTATGAAACAATTACTATTACTAACCACACAGTAGAAAAATAACAACTGAGATGGTTAGCAGTACACAGTAAAAGAAATTCAAAGAAATGATGGACACAAACATATATTAAACTTCACTAGTAATCTAAGAAATCTAATGAAAGCAATAATAAATACATTATTGCTTATCAAGTTGACAAATTTTTTTAAATGTAAAAACAATTAGTGATAGGAAGGTGCACAGACACTCTCACTCAATTCTGGCCAAAATTTGAATAAATTTTCTAGAAATGTGTTTTACAGAAAGTATTTAGAAAAAAATTAAAGCCATTATTCTTTCATTCAATAATTCTTATTCCAGAAAAATTTCCTAACCTAAAAATACGTAAAAATACATTCATCACAATGCTCCTCATTATCTAAAAAATTAGAAACAATTTAATTATTCTGATGTAGAGAAATAGATATAGTCTATCCAAAGGATATAGTACCACATGGTAGAGCTTTGAAGGTGGCCCCACATTCTGCTCCCTCTAGATTCTCTCTGTTCCAGCTCCATCCTAGCTTCCTCAATTTCCCCGGAATGCCATAACCTGCCCTGTGTATAGGTGAGCAGTCTGAGAGCCTGAGAAGCAGGGTGACTTGTCCAAAGTCACACCATCTACTTGGTGTATCTGAAACTAAACTCAGGTCTTCTGGTAGCAGGACCAGAAATTGTTCTACCACATAATGCTTGCTTAGAACAGTGAATTTCAAACTCTGAGTAGTGGAATCTCTTTTTTTTTCTGTGGGATGTCACCTCTAAGTATTTTTGTTTTTCTTTTATTTTTTTGAATGGCAGAATCTTATGCACAATTTCTAATAAATGAAAGAGATCAAAGTATTATAATACTATATAGTTTTTAATGTAAAAGTATAACATTTACTTATAAAGTCAATCAGTGAGAAGCATAGGAAAATACAAGGAAAATTTATTAAGTTTTGTCATACAGTAGAAGTGCTTAGGTTGAGTGGGTAGGTTGGTTTTTAAAATACCAACAACAAAAAAAGAGGCTGTTCTAAAAACACAAACATTTGAAGGATGGGTGATGGATATAGTTTTATATCAAAGTCAGCACACACTGTATTTCTATATTTGGGTGTTTTTTTTGTAAAATGGGGAAAATCTTGTTTCATATGAATAAGTAGCTGAAAATGATGAACATTTTTAATAGTTTATATGCCAATCTGTCTCAAGATATTATTCAATTAAACTGAAACAGAGGCTGAAAGAAAAGAAGTAGAAAATTTAATATTTAAAAAATAAATCATTAAAAACACCCAACAAATATTACATTCCCTAACTGCCAAGGGTTCAACTTGGAAAGAGTCAGTAGCAGGGCCCTCAGGCAGTTTAGATCTTGAGCGAACACTGGGGAATGTTATCTTGTAACATTATAAGATGTTCAACATGTCAGTTAAAATCCCTCAGATTATCCAAAAAGGACATACCTCACTCTCTACCTCAGCTAGATATTCACTTGAACTTCCAGTCAAATTTATTTCATTGCTGACACATTATTTAAAATTTTAAGTGTGACTACAATGTGATCTTACATTGCAAAACTGAGCTTCTTCTGTTTACTACAAAAATCAGCAAGACATGCAAACTAGTGAAATCAATTTTTTGAGAACTATTTCACTAGAGGAAATTCAGCAAAAATGAATTTTTGTCAGTACCTTGCCACAAAACACCCTACGGACTTCAGCATGAAAAAAAAAAAAAAATTCAGAAACGAATACCGCACATATTGTTTAAATAAGTCTTAAAAGACAACAAAAAAGCGAAAGCCCTGGTTTAATAACATTTACAATTAGAATGATCTTAACGCCTTGCTTGAAAAATCTTCTTAACAGCCTAGGCTCTCCTATGCCACCCAAATAGCTTTTCAAAAATAGTGTTTCTGCAAGGCACTAGCCTGACTATTTTTTCCCTTGATATTCATTTTGCACAAACTGCATAACTTTTTGAAACAATGTTTTGCCCTCTGTTTGTGTGTTGAAAATTGTAGGTGAGAAGCAGTGGATTTTCCTCACCCATCGCTAGGTTCATGGCTGAGGGCGCTATTGTAGAAGACAGATTAACAAAAGAAAAGAATATCAATTGATTATATAAGTTTTTCATGACACTGTAGACTTCTTTAGGAAATGAAGCCTGAATAATGAGGCAAATTTCTGTATTTTTTATGAAAGGCTTGAGGAAGGGTGGGCAGTCACAAAGAAATATGATTAGAGGATAAAGGGTGTGGTCTAATGGTACTGAACTGGGGGAAGCTTAGCAAAACCTCTGTGTTCACGTTCTTCTTGGTATCTCAGTATCTTTGACTCCTATACCCTGGGTGTAGGGAGAGCACTTTTCCTTTTTATTATTATTCTTATTATTCTTATTATTCTTATTATTATACGTTAAGTTCTAGGGTACATGTGCATAACGTGCAGGTTTGTTACATATGTATACATGTGCCATGTTGGTGTGCTGCACCCATCAACTCATCAGCACCCATCGACCCCTCATTTACATCAGGTATAACTCCCAATGCAATCCCTCCCCCCTCCCGCCTCCCCCCTCCCCATGATAGGCCCCAGTGTGTGGTGTTCCCCTTCCCGAGTCCAAGTGATCTCATTGTTCAGTTCCCACCTATGAGTGAGAACATGCGGTGTTTGGTTTTCTGTTCTTGTGATAGTTTGCTGAGAATGATGGTTTCCAGCTGCATCCATGTCCCTACAAAGGACAGAAACTCATCCTTTTTTATGGCTGCATAGTATTCCATGGTGTAGATGTGCCACATTTTCTTAATCCAGTCTGTCACTGATGGACATTTGGGTTGATTCCAAATCTTTGCTATTGTGAATAGTGCCACAATAAACATACGTGTGCATGTGTCTTTATAGCAGCATGATTTATAATCCTTTGGGTATATCCCCAGTAATGGGATGGCTGGGTCATATGGTACTTCTAGCTCTAGATCCTTGAGGAATTACCATACTGTTTTCCATAATGGTTGAACTAGTTTACAGTCCCACCAACGGTGTAAAAGTGTTCCTATTTCTCCACATCCTCTCCAGCACCTGTTGTTTCCTGACTTTTTAATGATTGCCATTCTAACTGGTGTGAGATGGTATCTCATTGTGGTTTTGATTTGCATTTCTCTGATGGCCAGTGATGATGAGCATTTTTTCATGTATCTGTTGGCTGTATGAATGTCTTCTTTTGAGAAATGTCTGTTCATATCCTTTGCCCACTTTTTGATGGGGTTGTTTGGTTTTTTCTTGTAAATTTGTTGAGTTCTTTGTAGGTTCTGGATATTAGCCCTTTGTCAAATGAGTAGATTGCAAAAATTTTCTCCCATTCTGTAGGTTGCCTGTTCACTCTGATGGTAGTTTCTTTTGCTGTGCAGAAGCTCTTTAGTTTAATCAGATCCCATTTGTCAATTTTGGCTTTTGTTTCCGTTGCTTTTGGTGTTTTAGACATGAAGTCCTTGCCCACGCCTACGTCCTGAATGGTATTACCTAGGTTTTCTTCTAGGGTTTTTATGGTTTTAGGTCTAACATTTAAGTCTCTAATCCATCTTGAATTAATTTTTGTATAAGGAGTAAGGAAAGGATCCAGTTTCAGCTTTCTACTTATGACTAGCCAATTTTCCCAGCACCATTTATTAAATAGGGAATCCTTTCCCCATTTCTTGTTTTTCTCAGGTTTGTCAAAGATCAGATGGCTGTAGATGTGTGGTATTATTTCTGAGGACTCTGTTCTATTCATTGGTCTATATCTCTGTTTTGGTACCAGTACTATGCTGTTTTGGTTACTGTAGCCTTGTAGTATAGTTTGAAGTCAGGTAGTATGATGCCTCCAGCTTTGTTCTTTTGACTTAGGATTGTCTTGGCAATGTGGGCTCTTTTTTGGTTCCATATGAACTTTAAAGCAGTTTTTTCCAATT
Source organism: Theropithecus gelada (assembly GCF_003255815.1). NCBI lineage: Eukaryota > Metazoa > Chordata > Mammalia > Primates > Cercopithecidae > Theropithecus > Theropithecus gelada. The sequence continues at coordinate 160,663,721 of NC_037671.1, forward strand.
CTGTGAAGAAACTCATTGGTAGCTTGATGGGGATGGCATTGAATCTATAAATTACCTTGGGCAGTATGGCCATTTTCACGATATTGATTCTTCCTATCCATGAGCATGGTATGTTCTTCCATTTGTTTGTGTCCTCTTTTATTTCACTGAGCAGTGGTTTGTAGTTCTCCTTGAAGAGGTCCTTTACTTCCCTTGTAAGTTGGATTCCTAGGTATTTGATTCTCTTTGAAGCAATTGTGAATGGAAGTTCATTCATGATTTGGCTCTGTCAGGGAGAGCACTTTTCAAAGAGGGTCATATGACCTGCTTCAGGTGAAGATCAGAAAATCCCTCCTAGGTTTTATGACCTCCTTCAGGAGAGAAGAGCAGGGGTAGAGGGTGGTGGTCAGAAAGGCCTTCCTGTTTCTACTGCTTTCTCAAATGTCACGATGCACCACATTTTGCGGGGGCATGTCCTGAACACCATCCAAACCAACCTAACCACTTCTACTGTGCAGCAAGGGCTTAATAAATTTTCCTTATCTTTTCCTGCATAAACCTACTGAACAAAGAAGAAAAATCAGCAGTAATGATACTCTCAAAACGTTGACTCATAAAGATTCTGCATAATCTCTATGAAGTATTTGAATTAATGTAGCTGTTTGAATTAATGACGTATGTTGGATTCATGTTCTTATTAAATAGATTATTCTTAGGTTATAGCACCATAATTCTAATTGTTTCTTCAATAGCAGCCTATTCATCTATAAAATACTTGTTAGCATATAGTTTAATGAGCTTTTTCTGGAGAAAATGTGTCTCTTCTTCACAAACAATACATTTTGTCATTGCTTCCGGTTTTTTCTTTAACGTGTATGCTAAATTAATCTGATAACCTTATTTTTATGCTCCCTATGCTTTGTTTTAAAATCATTTAACTTTATGTCTGGGTTCTCTATTCTGTCCCATTGGTCAATGTGTCTGTTATTGTACCAGTACCATGTTGATTGGTTACTGTAGCCTTGTAGTATAGTTTGAAGTTCAGGTGGTGTGAGGCCTCCAGCTTTGTTATTTTTTCTTAGGATTACTTGGGTGACTTGGGCTCTTTTTTGTTTCTCTATGACTTTTAGAATAGTTTCTTTTAATTCTATAAAAAAAATAATGTTGGTAGTTTGATAGAAATAGCATTGAATATATAAATTCTTTGGGCAGTATGGCCATTTTAATGATATTGATTCTTCCTGTCCGTGGATATGGAATGTTTTTCCATTTGTTTGTCTCTTCTCTGATTTCTTTCAGAAGCATTTTATAATTCTCATTGAAGAGATTTTTCACCTTCTTAGTTAGCTATATTCCTAGGAATTTTATTCTTTTGTGGCTATTGTAAATTATAATACCTGAAACTATAAAAACTCTAGAAGAAAACCTAGAAAATACCATTCTGTCATTACACTGTCCTCAGCAAAGAATTTATGACTAAGTCCCCAAAAGAAATGACAACAAAAGCAAAAATTAACAAGTGGGACCTAATTAAACCAAAGAGTTTTTGCACAGCAAAAGAAACCATCAACAGAGTAAACTAACAACCTACAGAATGGGAGAATATCGTCCCAAATTACGCACCCAACAAAGGTCTAATATCCAGAATCTGTAAGGAACTTAAACAACAAACAAGAAACCAATAACCCCATTTAAAAAAATGGGCATCAGTCATGAGTAGACACTTCTCAAAAGAAGACATACTTGCAGCCAGCAAATATATGAAAAAATGCTCATCATCAGTAATCATTAGAGAAATGCAAATCAAAACCACCATGAAATACCATCTCACACCAGTCAGAATGCCCACTGTTATTTAAAAGTTAAAAAGAAAAACAGATGTTGGCAAGGTTGCAGAGAAAAGGGAGCACTTACACACTGCTGGTGGGAATGTAAATTTGTTTAGCTACTGTGGAAAGCAGTGTGACGATTCCTCAAAGAGCTAAAAGCAGAGCTACCATTTGACCCAGCAATCTCACTACTGGGTATCTACACAAAGGAAAATAAATCTTTCTACCAAAAAGGCACATACACTCATATGTTCATTGCAACACTATTCACAATAGCAAAGACACAGAATTAACCTAGATGTCCATCAATGGCAGACTGAATAAAGAAAATGTGATTTTATATATATATATGTATATATAAAATACACACACACATACATACATATACACCATGGAATACTACTTAGCCATAAAAAGGGACAAAATCATGTCCTTTACAGTAACATGGACAAAGCTAAAGGCCATTATCCTAAATGAACTAACAGGAACAGAAAACCAAATACCACATGTTCTCACTTAAAAGTGGGAGCCAAACAATGACTACACATGGACACAAAGACGGGAACAATAATAAACACTGGGGACTGCTTGAAGTGGGAGGGTGGGAGAAGGAGTGTGGGTTGAAAAACTATCAGATACTATGTTCACTACCTCGGTAATAGGATCATTGGTACACCAAACCTCAGCATCATGCATTTACCCATGTAACAAACCTGCACATGTACCCTCTGAACCTAAAATAAATAACAGAAAGTATAGACCTACTGTGCAAAATTTTCACAGCCTAAAATATAGTAAGAACTGGGTTATCTTTATACCTAATAACACTCAGTGCAATTATCAAGTGCTATCTGGAAGGTTCTTCTGCATGTTACTTTTGTTTTGCACAATGTTGGTGTGGTAAACAACAGTGAAAGAATCCAGTATATCAAGTCATTGTTTTTGTTCAGTACATGATAAAATTTTCTAATTTGAGAGTCTTGTTACACCATATTTTTTTTTACAAAAATTTACATTTTACAAAAATGATTCAAGAATACTTAAAACTTACAATGAGCATACAGGAAGTGCAAAATAAAACAAACAAGCATTTATTATTTCCTGTAAGAGTTTTATCTATAACTATGCTGTCTTAATATGGTGCGGAGCACTTGAAATATAGCTTGTTAGAATTGAGATTTGCTATAAGTATAAAACGTACTGCAGATTTCAAACATTTGGTCCAATAAAGTAAAATATTTCATTGTTAATTTAATGCTAAAATGATAATATCTTAGTTTACGTGAAATATATTACTAAATTAACTTCACTGGGGTTGTTTTAGTTTTTTCCTGTTTTCTTTTCCTTTTTATAATGCAGCTACTAGAAAATTTAAAAATACCTATGTGGCTTGCTTTATATTTCTAATGGACAACACTGAAAAGAAGTTAGAGGCCTTCCCTGATTTGATACTAGGAAATTCCATTCATGTGATTGATGCCTCAACAGATGGTGCTACGAGGGTTCTTAGAAGAGGCATTTGACAGAACAGTGGAGGTTCATGAAGGCCTCCAGGAGGACCAGGTGATACCAGAGCTGTAACCTGAAGGACAGATAAGGGGAAGCTTCTAAGAGAGGTGCAGGGACACAGAGGTAAGGAAGAATAATGGGCACTAGAAATAGCTCAGTAAAACTAGAGCAGTGTGTGATTAGGGAGCAAGAGCCAGAACTTGAAGGCCTTGTGTGTCAGACTAAGAATTCTGCGTTATTTTGAGGGAAAAGAGTAGTCAGGTGTATTAGTCTGTTTTCACACTGCTGATAAAGACATACCTGAGACTGGGCAATTTATAAAAGAAAGAGATTTGATGAATTACAGTTCTACATGGCTGGGGAGGCCTCACAATCATGGTAGAAGGCAAGAAGGAGCAAGTCACTTCTTACATGGATGGCAGCAGGCAAAGAGAGAGCTTGTATGGGGAAACTCTGCCTTATAAAGTCATCAGATCTCGTGAGACTTACTATCATGAGAACAGCATGGGAAAGACCCACCCCCATGATTCAGTTATCTCCCACTGGGTCCCTCCCACAACAGAAGGGAATTATGGGAGCTACAAGATGAGATTTGGGTGGGACACAGAGCCAAACTGTATCACCATGGGAGGCTGTGGAGCAGGGAGGTGACTGACTCAGGCGATAGTAGATCACTCCGGCTGCTATGTGACAATTAGAATGGAGTGAGGCAATACTAGGAAAAGAGGGTCCCTGGGGCAGCTGTGCAGAAATCTAAGCATAGGATGAGAATGCAGTGAGAACTGAGGGCCCATGGTAGAATAAGGAAAGTCAAATGGATTTGAGAAGTAGAAGTAAAAGGACTTGGCAATGCATTTAGTTGTTTGGAGTTTGGAGGGAAGTGGAGGAGACAGGCAATGAGAGAAAGGATGAAATCAAGTGAGACCCTAGGATGCTGGGTTGTGTAGCTGAGCTGGAAAATAAGAATAATCAACAATGCTATAAAAATTATTTTCAAGATATTCAGCTTCCATATATCTTAATGGTACATGCGTGACCAAGACTACAATATACTTTTATGATTCACCGTAAGATTTCTGAGGCTATTTGGAGTTCTATGTGTCACTGAAAGTTTGCATAATTTTTCATATCCATTTTTCAAAGGTATCTTTTGCCAGAGCCCTTTGACTTTATTATTCTGATAATCAAAATAGTTTCCTTATGAAGAAATATTCTTGCCAACTCACCTAACCACATATTTGAAACATCAGATGTTAATAGGTTGGCTGATATTTTATCTTTTGTAAAATGTGCCTTACCTTAAAGGTTTTCCACTTTAAAGGTCAAAAAAGAGGTTTACTTTCCTTTTTAGAAAGTAAAAGCCACATACAGGTTCAAATTTGGAAATAAAGACTAGTAATGATTTCCTATAACTAACACACATGCCCAATGAGTAGTTAAAGATACTCAAGACCAGATCTTGATTTTAAACCTTTATGAGAATCCATTCCATAATTTTACTCCTTTACTCCTCAATTTCGCCTAAGTGATCTCTGTAAAATAATATTCTTTGATTATCCAATGCGAGTGATAGCACATGAATTACGTGTGATCTGTTTGTATAGATGACATTGAGAATGTTAACAACAAGATCATGTTTTTGAAAATAAAAATTACTCTTGGGGTTTGGATGAAGAAATGTTTCACTAACAAAGAGCTCTGAAAGAATGTTGGCCTCAGTTAAAGTGAAGGTATGAATGGTGGCAGGCCAAGAAAACAACTGAATATTAGTTTCTTGATTCCAAAGGTTTAATATTTTCACTTATAGTAAATGAGTAACAATGATAAAAATTTTTTCCCGGAAACAAAAACAATGGAATATATTACAGGAAGTGTTACAAGGGAATGTCTCCTCACTTAACAACTTGAAAATAAATGAGAGATTTTTCAACATGAAGAACATAATTCCACAATGATAGCACGGTGCACAATACATCATTTTTTGGAACATTTTGAGGCTTAAAGACTTCAGTCTAGGTTTAATACCCTTAGCAATGTGTATGTGTGTACATATGTATGGGGAATGGTAATCTGTGTATAAACATGCACACAAACAGAAATGTACATTGAACTAAAAATCTTTGTAAAATGAAGTGGTGGGAGTGGGGAGCAAGATTTTAAAAACAGGTGTTCACTAAAACTTTTTTGTTACCACAAACACACACACACACACACACACACTGGTATACACACTATTTCAAAAGCAGAGTAGAATATATTAATATAAATAAAGTAGACCTGGATTCAGACCCTAAGGACCTCATGGATTCATAGACAAAGAAAAAAATGTAAAGTAGAAAGTGGCTTAAAAAATTTATAGGAAATTCAGGAAAGAAGAATGTTAACTTAGGTTCAAAAACAATCAGGAAAGTGTCATAAAAGATTACCATTTCTGATATAAAAAAACCAAAACGAATGAATCAGCCCTACTATTCGATAGCACAACAGGGTGACTATAATCAATAATTACTTAACTATACATTTTTAAATAACTTAAAGAGCGTAATTGGATTGTTTGCAACTCAATAGATAAATGCTTGAGGGGATGGATACCCCATTCGCTTGATGTGCTTATTTCACATTGTATGCCTGCATCCAAACATCTCATACACCCCATAGATATATACACCTACTATTTACCCACACAAATTAAAAATAAGTTTTAAAAAAATCACCATTTCAGCTAGGCCTTGAATAGTAGGGATAATTTGAACATATGGAGAAGGGGAGGCAAACATTGAAGTTTAAAAAAATGGAGAAAGAGATAGATAAATATATAGATACGCACATTCACGAAATCGTACTATTGAGCCAGGAGCTTTCCTGATCATATCTAATCCCCAGGACAACCTGTGAGGCAGAAAGTTTTCTTCACATTCCAGAGACGAAGAAGCAGGTTCAGAAAGTCTCCTGTGGTCATGGGACTGGGAGGTGCCATGCAGAAGCTGTTGGACCCAGAGCCCACATTCTCTGGCTCCACTTGTTTACACTTCCTCAATGATTTGGAGACATGAGCTTGTAGGACAAAGCGAAGAGCAAAGCTTCCCTTTGATTGGAGAGCAAGATAGCATAATACCCAAAATGGAAAGTAAGGTTTTTCCTTATTCTTCTGTTTTACCTGACAAGGGCCAGAATTTAAGGGTCTGTTAGTCATAGATGGCATGGAGTATGCACTCCCTGTGTGCTGGGCACTGTGCTGAGAACCTTCTGTGTGTTATCTCATTTGATCTCTTAAGAGCTCTGTCTCCATGGTTTTCAGTGAAAGCACAGAGGGTTAGAATAAGGTCATTTCCAAGGTCAAAGAGCTAGAATACGGTGGAGTTGTGATTCAAACTCACTGTTACTAGACTCCAGACAAGAACCTGGGGTCCTAATCACTAAACATAGTGCACTACAAAGCACAGTTATGTAACATATCTCATATGTATCTGCGTATAAATATGCATGCATACATATGTGTTTACTTTGTGTGTACACACACACACGTGCACAAGATACACCCCTCAAAAATTTCATACCTATCAGTGATCTCCAGTTATGCTTGTGTTGACATGTTTGAGTTTAATACAGTTCGTTTAATGATCATGTTACTTGGTGATATTTTCTTCATTTGGCCATGAATTAAAGAGCATTTACTGGGCACCTGCTTTAAGCCAAACATTCTGTGGACAGCAGGATTCAAAGCTAAGATATAACTCCTGCCCTTAAATAAGCTGGTAGGTTTAATAACATTGGTCTATATGTAACGCATTATTTTGAAAGTTATTTCCTATTATTGTGTTCAATTTATTTTTTGGTTTACTAAGAATACATAGAGATCACAGTTTTAAATTACAAGGTTAAAACGATTCAAATAAGCAAAAACCTCCTAGTTTGCTAACCATCAGTTAAATAGTAAGCATTGTTAAGTGATGAATATGATATTGCAATGTCAGTTTCACAGGCAGATTTACTAGGAAGCTAATGAAGTATGATCTTCAAGATTCTTCAATTTCATTGACACATTCTAAGATTCTATTCTTATTTTTGTGACCATTCATTTGTATTCGTTTTCTTAAGAGTCCTCCCTTTTTATTTTATAAATTTTCAGATCTAAGAGGACCAAATATGCCCTTGATCAGTCTTTAATAATTTAAAGACAACCCAATGATTTGGGATTGATTTCACAGTCCACAAAAAATAAAGAACTATTTCTTTCTTATATCTCTGTTGGTACTCACTTCTATTTGGTATTTGCATTTTAGTTACTCCAGTAGATACCCATAGTAGAGCATAAGTACTAATAACAATTAAAACTCATGTCAGTGATTATCTCTACTTATAAAGAAGCCTGCAGAGAGTCTTGAAGCAATAAAGTAATTTGAATGAAAACTACAAACCATGAATAACATGGCACCTACTACTTCAAATAATCCCCAAGTGAACTTTATGTAACTTTTCTTCTTGGACATTTGAAACACTTTGCTCGTTTAACTCCTTAACCCTGTACTAATGAGATAGAATATAGGTATTACCTCCATTTACAGGATATGGACTCTGATCAAGGAGATTTAAAACAAATTTTGTTTATTCATTTAATTTTGGTAATATTTGCCAGTGAAAAAAACTGCTATTTAAAAATATATATATTTGGGCTAGGTGCAGTGGCTCACGCCTATAATCCCAGCACTTCGGGAGGCCAAGGCGGGCGGATCACCTGAGGTCAGGAGTTCGAGACCAGGCTGGCCAACATGGTGAAACTCTGTCCCTACTAAAAAAATAAATACAAATATTAGCTGGGCACATTGGTGAGTGCCTGTAATCCCAGCTACTCAGGAGGCTGAGGCAGGAGAATTGCTTGAACCCGGGAGGCGGAGGTTGCAGTGAGCTGAGATTGCACCATTGCGCTCCAGCCTGGTGACAAGAGTGAAACTCCACCTCAAAAAAAAAAAATATATATATATATATATATGATATATATATTTTATATAGACAGATGAAATATATATAAATATACATATATTTATTTGAGATGGAAAAGTCTACATATATACATATATATATATATATATATTTTCATGATTCTTGCTCTCCAGGAAAAATATCTTTCAAAAACATTGAAAGATATTTCAACACTGAGAGAATGGAGAAATCTTTGCCTTCAGGTTTGACTCCACCTGAAGCATCTGTAATAGATTCACCGCATGGCCCCAGATGCTAACTTCTTAGTGGAGTAATGGCATCAAAACTTGTAATTTGAACTAATTTAAGTATAACTTTATTCACATATTCTTCTCTTTAAGGATTTTTGTCTCACAGGTTTTAATTGCAGTAATAAATGGGTTCAGTGTATTTTTGCCCCAAATTATGTATTCATTCTTTCAGCTAAGCAATATTTATTGAGAACCTATGATGTGATGGATGTTGATCCGAGTGCTGGAAGCAACAATGAATTAGACAGAAAGTCTCTACTTTCATGAAGTGAAGGAGAACTTTGAGGAGGTGTCTTTCAAGTATTGCTCTTGCCAAAGTCTGTTGTGGAGTTTGGTAAACTGTACCAAAGCAGTATATGACTACTAGCAAAATACACATGATTTCATTTTGACTTGCAGCTTATAAAACCTGTCAGTCATTTCCTCAAAATATTGAATTTTCTAGCTCTAGCTTGGGGTTGCCATTGATTGCCAGTAGAATTTAACGAAATTTCCTTTCTGAGGCCAACTGCATGTCTCAGCGCTGTCCATGTGGAAATGGTCAATACAATTTGACCAGTAATAGTTTTTCTATTGTCTATGGGAACGTCTGGATCTTTGACCTCACAAGTAGTTAAACAACAAGCCCTTATCCCTGTGCAAAAGTGTTTGTTCCTGTGTGGCTCAGAGGCTCTGCGTTTGCATGTTGGGCTTCATGTTCTGGAAGTCATTTTCTCTAGCAGTGAGGTTATTTAATTCCAAGGACTGGTTTGAATTTCTTTTTAAACTATAAGTGTATGGGATTACATTTAATTGTTGGTTTATGTACAGGAGCATTGCTGCACTGAGCTGCAAGGAGCACATTATAAGTACTCATTTGTCCTGAGTAAATATTCATTCAGTTACAGACTGGATGAGAGCCCATGAATCTCTGAATCATGATGTCTGGAGATCTGGACATCAGATATGCAAATATCTGGAGATATTGCTGACATTATCTATTAACGTTTTGCTATCTGTAGGGTCTTATAAAGTAGCTTGACAATTGCAGTGTAAATTGGGAAAACGAATGCCTAAAGCTTGGACACGTTGACCAGATGGCTGGAGTTTAACAAGTGTGAGTACATATTTGTTGGCAACACACAGTCAGACAAAAAGGCGCTCGTCCCAGCAGCTCACAGTGACGTCTGTCCAGGAGCAACAGCAACACAGACTGAGGCCTTGCTGAACATAATATCAGACTCAGGGGCAGGAACATAGGGTCCTGTTCTGGTTCAAATCTTCCTCTGAAGGTGACAGTCAAATCAAGGAATGATTTTCTTGAAGTACAGCATGCTCTTCCAGCAGTTTCTGAGAGGGAGATGTCCCTAAAAGGGTGAAGAGGGGGCATTTGTTCCAGGACCCTGGTTCCTCCACCTTCTAGGATCCAGAGGCCTAACTGTTCATCACCCCTTTTAGCTCATTCTCAGCGCTCACTCTCTGCATGATTCAGAAGGCCGCATTCTTCATAATACAGTCATGCTAGACTTGGAATTTTGACAAGCCATGTTCTCATTTCTATGATCTATGCTTCATAAAGACCATATGGAGTATACTAAATCTAAAGAAATCTATCTGATTGTGAACACACTGTGTGAGGCACTACTGAGAAGGGAGTTGGAGTGAGGAGGGCCTCTGGTGGCATTGTCTAACTTGGCTGATTGACACAACTAAAAGTGTTAGACATAATTGGGAGGATGTCATTAGACACTCACTAACAAGGTGGTACCTCACTTAGTAGAACCCTTTTTCCACCTAAGGGTCCTGTTCAGTGTGGCGGGGAGCGACATTGGTCAGCAAACACGGCTGCTGCATGTGGTACTCATGTTACAGAAACTTCCTAAACCCTTTTGGGATCTCTCTCTATTGCCTTGAACAGATGGCCTGTGAGCTACGGGGCCTTCTTCCAGATCCACGGCCTGCAACATCTAGGCTTGTGTCCAATCACTAAATGGAGTCCTGCAGGGCCCTTCCTGAGCTGGCCCCTGCCAACTTCCCCAGCCTTGTGTCTCTCCACTCTCCAGTTCTACTGGTTATCTGAATCCTATTCCCTTTAGCCATTCTTCATTTCCTTCATGTCCTCAATCGCCTTCAGACTTTTGCATCCACAGTTTCTCATTCTTAGAGCAAACATCCTCCCAGCTTATCTTGCACCTCCAACCTCCACTGAAGACTTAATACTAGTTTCTCTCTCCCCTACTTAATCAGAATACATTATTCAGAAACTTTTAGACAACCCATCAGGATGTAGCCAGTTTGGCTGATCACCTAGAAAAGACCCCTTTTTCCCAAATCTAGGTGGGTTCTTCCCGCTTTCTCAATGCCAAGGTTAAGGGCACATCAGACAGGGTCACCGCCTCCATCCTGCCCCAACGACCTCTACTCTCTAGACCTCTGGTCTTGCAGGCTAACGTCTGAATGACCAGGGCTCTCCATCATGGGAGGAGCAAAATCTTCCCCTCATAAAACCCCATGATTTACATGGTAGAACTGTGCTTTGTATCTTGTACACACTACCACCAAATGACCCTATTCTGCTTCTGCCTCCTTCCTTCCACAAAACCACATACACAGCAGGCCCCATTATAGTTTTAGGGTATAGAAGAAGCTTTCGCATATATTACATTTCTGTAGAGGAGTGAGCATTGTTACTCCCTCTACTCTATAATGAGTTTTGAAAGGATAAGTCAACTGTGACTAAGATAACACAGCTGTTGAGGAATAGGATTGGGATTTGAACCCTGATATACTCAGTTCTTTCCATTATGTGCACCAATCTGTTCTCTTTCTTTTTTTTTTTTTTTCTATATTGCCTCCTGTTTTCTCCAACACAAAGTGTCTATGAACTTCACCTTTTAAAAATGACTGTATATAAGTGAAATGTGTTTGGCTTTAGTTGTTTGCCTTCACAGATGTGTCTATCTTTCTGATAGATAGACACAAAGTATGGCTAGGTGCCAACCCTTGGGATTCTGAGACAATAAATAAAAGATGAAATTGTATTGCAAAATTCTGACATTTTTGCACTGTGTATCAAGATTTGTGGCATATGCATTTGTGTCTGCTACAGGAAAATTCCTAGAGCACATACCAGAATTATTCCCAAAATGCCTTGAACTGAGATGTCTAGTCAGTTCCTATAACTGGGTGCACTAGAGACTCCAGTGTATTCCACACCATCAGCCTTCACAGGTACAGATTTTTCTAAAATGGAACTTGTGCAGAGGTTATAGTCATTTTGCACAATGAAAGAGGCTGTCTTCAGTGTGCATTTCGATGTGTGCTATGGGAGTCAGGACTAACTATGACTCATGGAGACAACGCTGCATGATTTGGAGAGTGCAACGTAAGACACAATGACTCTGAGCCTGCACCACGCCATCTGACCTCAAGATCTCCCCGCAGGAGTACAAGGAGATCTTAGCCATATAGCCTTTCTATTGCCCTCTACTGTCTAAGGATAAAATGACAGAAAACACGGTTCTGCATTTTGGAAGTTTGCTTAAGAACTAAAAAAATAAAAATAAAAATTACTCTTGGGCTGAAACCAGGTTTTCCAAGTTTTGGTTCATAATAAGTAGTTTTTAAACATTTAAAAATAGGGGTATGTAATAAAATGCTGAGAGACTCTCTGGAGACCGCTGCTGCTGGCACTGCTCTAATAGAAAGCATACGCCATTGAGCTAACATTCTGTTCTTTGACTGAAGAAGAAAACAAAGCTGTTAAAAGCTGGTAAGCTCATTTTCCAATAGCAATAGCATTAATATCTTTCAAGTCACTCCTAACCATAGCTAATTAGAGGTTTATAAGGGATGGCTCTTCTGGAAGGGTCACCTCAGGTTACGTAGCCCACAGATTTGCTATTGATTGTTGGCAACAATGGATTTGTGTAGAATTTCTGCTCAGCTCGAGGTGATTATCTTTTTTCTTCTTTTTCTTTTGCTGGTGTCTCTCTTATTTTGACTGGCTAAGGTTGGGCTGGACGATGAGACCCTGATTTGAAAGCAGCGCCAGGTTGTTGCTGGAGATCTGCACTGACGGATTGTTGAAAACTTATTAGTCTCTGACATTTTAACAGCCTGCAATGGGATAGAAATCTGCTCTTTCACTGGAAAAGCTTAAAAAGGAAAACATGAGCTCGAGCTGAAATCAGCCCCAGTTCCAAATCTGCCGTCCTCTGGCACCAGAGTGCTGAGGGCTGCCACAGTGTGAGAGATTGAGGCCTCACTGTGCCACCCACATGGTAGACAGGACTCTGCATAAAATGATGTGGACCTGGGTCACTGTCAAGTACGAGACCCTGAAAATGCATCTTCTGGGAGCTGGGGTGTTCTCAACCCTAGGTGCTAATGGCTTCAGCAGCAGGAGAAATCAGCCTCACTGAGGTTTCAACTGGGTGGTTGGGGGTTTCTTTTGGTCATAGCCATTCTATGAGATAATTCAAGAAAAAGGCCTAAAAACACTTTGGCTTGGTATTCCTCTTTGGGGGTAACTTCTACCTCAAATGGGCAAAATGATGGACGCCAATATCATTGGTGAGAGACATCTGGAGCCAATTAAGAGCTATAATACAGAGATAGCTATATTGTAATTATTTGATACAATGCTAAAGTAATTCATTAAGCATCTTGGTTCTTCCAGAGCAAACCAAGCCTCTCCAGTCCAGCCCATAAAGATTTTTTTTTTAAATCACTATTGACCCCAATTTTTCTCCAATCCCCTCTGTGATGTCCACTTGGATTATGCTCTCTGCTTTCACCCACAGCAGTTTTGCTCCCATCCTTGGCAGCTGCTTGCAAGATCCTAACTAAGGTTCTGGACTTTGCCCAGGCAGCTATCTATGCCTGGAGAAGTCCTCTCTTTTACCAGACAACTCTTTCCTATGCTCCAGACTCAGGCCTGCAGTCATCTCTTTCAAAGCCTTCTCCAGTAACACCAGTCAGGGGTGGGTACCCAGCATTGAAAGTGCCCGTAGCCTTCTATGTTCTGACTTCAGAGTAGGCTACAAACTTCTTAAGGACAGGACCTAGCCTGAATCTCATTTCATTTTGTATCCACACTCATGGTACAGTGTCAGCACAGAGTAGGCACTCAGTAATGTCTTGCTGACTGTTCACTTATTCATTCACTCACTTGGCGGACATTAATGGAGATCCAAACTTCCAGGCGCTGTCAGGGAGTTCAGTCTCTTAATAGGAGATATCTTTTTATGCTCTACAGACCTAAACTACTTTCTCTCCAGGCCTATCTTGTAGGAGTCTGTCTTTGATTAGTACCATTCCATTCTTCGTTGGGGAAAAGTGTGAGATAAGAAGTGACCCAGATGTTTGGAAATGTCATCTCAATGTCAGGTTTCGCCCTTCATCAGCCCATCGCAGCTGCACATCATGTGGCTGCATCTATGGCAGTGCTTACTGGTGTGTATGCAAAAAGGTCCTGGAAAAATAAGCTCTTCTCACGCTACCCCAGAAAACTTCAGAATAGCCCACAGAATTACGGTAAAGAATTATTCATTCATTCATTTAATTAACATTGGGAGTGCCCATTATGCCTTAGTCATTGTCCTAGACATTTAGGGATTCAGTGGTGAGCAAATAAAATAGATGCAATCCCAATGGATATATCAGCACACAGGCATTTGCCTTGTTTACCTACAACCTCATTTGGGAAATTCATGTATTATATGGCAAACTTGCAGAATCGAAGTAAGTAGAAAGGAAGTGAGGGTGGGGGTGAAGGCAGCCTGTGCTGAAGCTACGCCTACTCCAGATTCCCTTTGTCACTCTTGGGACAGACAATATGTACTTTACTTTCCACTCAACTTCAGCAACTTCCCCACAGACTGACCATGGTTAGCACTTTTTCAGCTCAAGAAACTTAGGTTTGATTTTTTTTTCCCCCCAAAAATGACTCTAGTCATATGTCAGGGGTTCGTTTTGTTTTGTTTTGGTTTGGTTTGTTTTAACGAGCTATCTAGCACAATCATGGAGTGCATGGGTTTTTCTGCATCTCTGCAATAGCATTCAGTGTTTAGCTCCCAGCTTCATGGGTATCAAGAGGCAATTGCACCAATACATTTCTAAGCCCTGGATCCCTGCCATGGTGCTGTGTTCTTGAAGTCAACAATTCAGTGATGCTTCCCAGTTTTCCATTTTCTCAATTGTGACCCACTGGCCTAGTAGGCTCCCAGCTTGGTGAGTCAATTTCACAGTGTTGTTTTGAGTGTCATTTCTGGAGGCCTAGCCTATAGTCTAATCCTCCAATAATTTCATAAATATCTAATTCCCTTTATTAAATTCTTTTCTGATAAAAAACAATTATAAATGTGAGAAGAAAATAATAAAAGAACCATGGCCTATTAATTTCTTTCTGATAACATTTAACATTACCTACTTGCAGAAAACTGTTATTTTCTCAGCTGACACTCAGGCAAACCTCCAAGCATCAAGGATTTCTGTCTTCAGTTTTATTTGTTTGCTAATGTTTCCACCGTTCTGAAGATATCAAGACACATTCTCTAAAAAGATTAGTTTCTGGAGGCCTGCTGAGAGAATAATAAATTCAAGTTATAGTAACTACTCAGAAAAATAAAAAGATATATGAAAGCTTATCTGAAGCAGAAAAAACATTAACTGGTTTAAGAAAGCTGGAAGTGCTGTCAATTGAACAATGAGAACAAAAACGTGAGCTTTTCACTGTTTTTAATAACTTCTATTGAATATGATGTGGGACTATTACCAATATTTTAATATTATCAATTGGTCGTAATTTTTCTTTAAGGAAAAGAGATTCATTTAATACGTAAG
Organism: Theropithecus gelada; assembly: GCF_003255815.1. Classification (NCBI taxonomy): domain Eukaryota; kingdom Metazoa; phylum Chordata; class Mammalia; order Primates; family Cercopithecidae; genus Theropithecus; species Theropithecus gelada. Next base: position 160,679,094 of record NC_037671.1, read on the forward strand.
GGTGACTTTAAAAATGACTCCTAACATCAATTTTTTTATAACTAAACATATGGTGAAAGTGATGATAAAATTCAGTTTACTTAAGAGAAATATATTTTGTGCACATTTTGCTAGAACATATTATTTAGTTCATGGAAATTATTTTAATTTAAAAATTGTCTTAATGTAAGGATAGGTGCAGTAATTTTTATTGTGTTTAAACGGCAGATTAAAATTACATATATCTATTGTGTACAACATGATGCTTTGAGATACATGTACATTGTGAAATGGCTAAATCAAGCTAATCAACATATGCCTTACCTCACATACTTAACATTTTGTGGTGAGAATACTTAAAATCTACTCTCTTAGCAATTTTCAAATGTGCAATACATTGTTATTGCTATAGTCACCATGTTGTACAATAGATTTCTTGAACTTATCCCTCCTAAGTAAGATTTTGTAATATTTTACTAATATTTCTCCAATTTCACCCTCTAACCTCACAACCTCCCAAGCTCCTGGTAACTATTATTCTACTCTCTGCTTCTACAAATTCAACTTTTCTTAATTCAACATAGAAGTGAGATCATACAGTATTTGTCTTTCTGTACCTGGCTTATTTCATTTAACATAATGTCCCCCAGATTCATCCGTTATCACAAATGACAAGATTTCCTTCTTTTTTCAAGAGTGAATAATATTCCATTGTGTTTATATATATCACATTTTCTTTAGCCATTCAACTGTTGATGAACACTTAGGCTGGCCCCATGCCTTGGCTATTGTGAATAATAGATGCAATATTTTATAGCATTCATCTTTCTCTTCCTGAATAAAAGTCCAATTTTAGATATAATGTGGAAAATTCTTAATAAACAAATAAAAATTAGCAACCAACTTGTGAAATATTGTGACTTTTAAAATTAGAAGAATTTCTTCATTTTCAATCCTAAAAACTAATATGGGAATTAAAATAGAATTTTACTGGATGAGTTAAATTTATTAATTTTTATTTTTGTATTACAGTCTTATCTACAATAATTTAAATCAGTACATTCTTGTGCATAATGAAATAAAAACTAAACTTGCAATGATACTATGATGTAGATTATATTACCCTGTTTTACAGATAAGAAGGAAGATTTGCAAAACTAAATGCCCATGATAGTACAGTGATAAGAGGAGGCAGCGACAAGATTTGAATTTTGATCAGTCTGATCCAAAGCCTGTGGTCTACTAGATGGCAATTCTTGCAAACAGCCAGTGGTTAGTGGGTGAAAGAAGAGGACAAAAGTAAAGATAGTCAATTTGGCCAAGGCAATGAGCAGGTCAAAAGTAGCCAATATTTGAGAATCTATGTATCTCGGTCAAGCATCCGGTAACCTGTCAACATTTATTCTATCCATCATTGGAGAAGAGTATTCCGTAGTGAGTGGTACTGCCTGTGCCTCAATTTTCTACTCTGCTAAAAGAGTACAATGAAAGTGTGAAAAGTAGATGCACAGCACTTAGTACAAGGCTTAGCCCATAACGTGGGTGCAAATGTTAGCAAGTCCACAAATATTTAGTCTACCTAATCCACAAAGATTTACGAAGGCCCTGGTATGAACAAGGTAGCAGGGTTACAATAATGAGGCATGTTAGGAACACTAACAATGAACATGGTTTGACTTTATGGTCTCTGAGGGCAATAGACATTACACACATGAATTCATATCCTCTGTGCTATGGAAGGAGATCATGTGCCAGCAGGATCTCTCTGTTGCTAGCAGAGATCCAGCCCCTTGGACAAGGTCTTCAATAACTATGCCCTATTATCTGAAGGCAGTGTTGGCTGGGAGAGATGGGCACGAACAAAGCAGGTTGGTCTCAATATTTCAGGCACAGAAGACAAGACAAAGACAGAATCCCTAAGGAGAGATTAGATCCTGAGAATTAGACAGAATCCTGGTGAGCAGCACCAGGTACAAAGTCAGGGTCACCTGGCAGCAGGGTGCTTGGATGGGGACTCCCAGCAAGCTTGACTAGAGCATAGAAGGAGAAAGGTTGCAGCACCCGAAACCCAGGAGGGCACAAGACCTTCCCCCAGGGCAGATCCTGCAGTTTTCTGAAACGTAGACCCTGTGGCTTAGCCCAATTAATCTCGTAAACTGGGTCATCACCCTGGGTTGCACAGCAAGCAGGAGCCTGGCAGCAAAGACTGGATAAACACTGGCATCAATAGGAAAAAGCACTAGAAAGAAACTGGTTTCTTTCAAGCCCTGAGAACAATCAGATTCCCTTGGGTGTTGCTTTCAAATCTGTTACCATCATCAGGTAACTTTACAAAACAGGGCAATTAAAGAGCTAGGTAAAGGTGCCTCAGCAATTTCCCAGACCTCCAGGGAGATGAAGACAAGGAAGAGGACCACCTCATTGTCATTGGAAGGGCCACCATACCTGTTCTTGCTACTTGGTGATGAGCTTGTCTGGCCAGTGAACGCAGGCAGGCCATGACTGTTAAGGAATGCATGCTTCACAGGAGTTTCAAAAACTCCTCCTGAATTTGTTTATGGCCAAGAAAGAGAGCAAGACCCCAGCTCCTGTGCCCCTATTCACACTAATTTGCCAGTTGAGTGGCACATATAAGGCTGCCCTTGGGCTATGGTAGCAAAGAGAAGTTATGCAACCTCAACCCATCAACCCCTGCCCCTAGAGGTCCTGCAAGGAAAGTAGGAAAGCTCTTCCTTCACAGCACATGTCTGGACTTCGTCCTTAGAAAATGGCAGGGGAGCACCCTAGGGTCCTGGAGTTATTTCCCTGTAGGACGCAGAATGTGAACTGATGGAGCTTCCTAGCACTTCGTTTTGCCAAGAAGTTTAAAACGTTTTTGGAAACCTCTGATCCTTCATTTTAAAATATTAACACTTTCAGGTCAAAAAATATCACTTTAAAATGTAGGTAATGCAGAAAATGCATCCTAGTAATTTGAAAAGGTTTAATGTCTGCCAAAACAACAAAATAGGAACAAACAGTATGATCAGACTCCATGGGTCATTAGTCCTCACATTTGCTTCTCTGACCTGACTCGGTGGCATATATTGGCATCCCCATGTTTACTTATGAAGAAATGAAGCATGAAGAGATTAGGTGACATGATAAACATGACACGAGGCGAGCAGAGTAGCTGGGAAGAAAGCTCAAGATGTAGGATCTCCATCAAGAACTCAATGCTCTTTTGCAACCTTAAGTTGCATCCAACCTCCTTCCTCCACGGTCAGGCCTCTTGACTCACAAAAGCAGATTTCTTTCTTTGCACATCACTGAACCAACTGTCCAGCTCCTCCACATAATGTAGGCCACCTTAAAAAACTGGATTGACTTGAATGTAACAGCATCATCCTTTCTCCTCTCAACTTGCCCTTCTTTGTACCAGAGGATGTCATAATCAGGTGTGAAGAACATGAATTCTCACATCCAGGAATTTTTTCACCTTAAATTACTTTGTCTTATAATATATAATGTATAGATACAACAAAGATTGATGGGAGTGGAATTAACCAAGTTGTGAACAGTAAAAGAAAGAGGAAAATGAGTGAATGTAGCTCATCTTCAGTCTCCTTAAGGACAAAGGAAATATGTAGTGAGAACAAGTTATTGATGAAGACAGTCCAGTCTATTACCAAATGGCCTCTCAAGGAAGACAGGTGCAGAGACGTATTGTGCAAAGGGCCATTTTTATATTCAGAGTTATGAATATGAGGACAATTCTTATTTCAAAATATTTGAAATGAAGGAAAACATTCAGAGAAGAATTTAAGGGACACATCATTACAGAAAAAATTGATAGCCCTGGTGTGCCCTCTAACATTTCATTTCTCAGCATTTCTTCCCCCTACCCTAAATTTGATGCTTCATTATTCATTGCATGAATAAACACTTATTTATCTGTTTTGTACCAAGACATTAAAGTTTTATATGAAATTTCTCTAGTTATAAATCTAGAACACAATTTGCTATGTCATAGAGAATGAACATTTCATCTTTTCTGGATTTTGCAAATTTTTTTCTAAAGCGATTATATCATTTTATACTCCATCCCACAATGTGTGAGAGTATCCATTTCTCTACAGTCTTGAAAACACTTGTTATTGCCAGACTTCTAAATTTTGTGAAATCGTTGAGTTGAAAATAAACCTCATTTTATCTTTAATTTGCTTGCTTCTGATCACAGTTATGGTTAAATATGTTTTCTGTGTTTATTGACCATTCAGATTTTTCCTCTTCTATGAATTGCTTGCTCACATCCTTGATCCATTTTTCTGTTAGCTTGTTATGTTCTCATTGATTTGAAAGATTTATGTATATATTCAAGTACTAATGCTTTGTCAATATATTCATCATACAAATGTGGCCTGTTCTTAAATAACTGATTGCATCTCTACAGGAATTTACCTTGCACAAAAGTTTTAACAAGCAAGTTAAAACTAAGACATAGATAAGAAAGTTGATATTTCCGTGAGTCTGTGAGTTCAGGAAAAGCATTATGAATGCCAGTTTTTCATTATTTATCTATCTGCTTTTCCTTCCAAGTTCAGAGAGATAAAGTATAGGCCACCTAGCTTTATGCTTGATAGTATCTCTGCTTTGCAGAGTGGGTAGTGTAGAATAATATGAGAGATGAATAAAGACCAACTTTGAGAATAATTAACCACAGATTATTGGGCCTAATAGATTGCATATCTTCCACTGAAATAGAAACTGTTTCAAACCAAGTGCATCTCTAGTCATGACTTCCCATGGGAGCACACAGAATCAGCTTCATGCAGGGGCATAAGGCATGCAGAAACAATCTATTCCAACTTATGCCTCGAATATTTTACTACCAGGCCAGTCTCTGCTCATGACATAAGTTCCTAGACTCAGGTAACCAATGAAAACAAAAGTAGAATAATGTTATGGTAATGTCAGGGCACATGGATATATTGCCTTGGGAATCTTGATACGAAATCTTAAAATAACCATGGCTATCTTTCTATTTCAGAGGTGTGGCGAAATCTTGTTTGAGAACCCCGATCAGAATGCCAAATGTGTTTGCATGCTGGGTAAGAAGGCTTCTCATTTTAAATATATTAAGCATGTTGATGTCATGTGGAGTTATCGTTGTTCTGTTGCCTTTTTGACTGTCTCTCATTCCGTTTTGAAGAGGCTGATAGGTTCTTTTATGGGTATATAGGCAGCTGTAACACATTTATATGTGTAACACTTGATGATGAGAAATGGTTTTGATTTTCTTAATTAGTCAGTCAAGGACCGTGCTTCTGAGTCTTTCAAAATTTTTCTTGGATCATCAGTATAACATAGAATTAGGTGGTTTGCATTCAGGTAGCTCTGATGAAAAGGTAATTCTTAAACCAGAGATGGATGATAAGATAGATAAGTAAATTATTAAGTCTTTACATCACAGTGCAAAACCCTTACTTAGAATTCCTGGAAGAAATGTATATTTGAACTACTGTAATCTGAAGTCAGCACAACTATTATCCATACAGCATTTGTAACAAAATAACATTGTAATGAATAATCATGTGTTCTTGTAGGATGATATATCATCAATCCCTTTGACAAACTCCTTTAATATGTACTGTTAGGTAATGAAGTTGGTATTATTTTCCTCATTTTATAGGTTGGAAACAATTATAGAGAATATAAGTGATGCACTTAACTTCAAAGTGAGAAATGGCCCAAATCATGATATGGAAGTTTCTAAACAGTAAAATTTTAGGTCTAGTGTTTAGATCTTATTTAAGCCACTAAACTATGCCCAATAAAGTTGCAATTTCATTATAGTAATAGAAGTAAACAGTAGCATGGATAAATAAAAATAATTTCTAAACTTTATTTTCACCAAATTTTTACCTTTGTAGATTCTAACCTTGAACTATATTAATAAGCAAAGAAAAAATATTCACTTTAGCATTTTCCATTTGCTCTGCCCACTTCATATATTGACAGTCTAGATTATTGGTGAAAAACAGACAGCAAGATAAATAGAGGCAGGTGAAGATCTTGGTAATTTATAATTCAAAATAATCATGTAACAAATAATCAAAGGTGGTACATGACTTAAGAAACAAACAAAAACCAGACATCAGATTTTTCTACCCTTCTAATCTTTCTTAAATTCTTCACTAATTTTTAAATCTCTCTTTGCAGTTCTATGTTTTTATTTTAATTAAGATGGCGGCTATATAGTAATACATTCATTGAAAAATGAACGTTTTACTAGAAGCACATGAACAAAGAATGTAGTATTGCATCCATATACCCATTTCAAATATCCAATATTCCTGCCCCTTGAAAGTGTGAAATGAAAATGTCTCCAAAGTTCTAATATTTCAGATACTACATAGATATATAGATAAATAGATGATAGATAGATAGATAGACAGACAGACAGACAAAACAGGTACAGATGGAAGCAGAAAAAAATCCTTTGTCAAGCCATGTGTCCCAATTTTGGATTTGGGAAACTGTCTTACCACCACATCAAATAATCTATTCAATAATTAACTTATTTAATTTTCCACAATAACAAGATGAGGTTGGTGCTATTGTTATCTTCATGTCACAAATAAGGAAATTGAGGCAAATGGTCTAATACTGCAAGTACCTTACTACCACTGAAATATTATTTGATTGTAGCTTTCACCTGGTCTAGTAACTTGAATCAATATTTAACTCATAATAATTTTAAGCACATGAATACGTCATCTATTTTGACTGAATGTTTCTGTGTCCTGTCTTCCATGTCAGTTGCTTGATTAATTTATAGCTAGGAGAAGAGCAAGAGACTTTCTACTACTGCCTATAGATTTGAATTCACTTAAAGTCAGATCAGTTCTCTTTCCATCTCTTCTAGATTATATAGTATTTTTTATATAGCTGCCAGAAAGCAATCCTGTCTGCCAAATGTGTCTGTAATGAATCTGCCAGATTGCACAAAATTCTAAAATTAGAAACGTATTTATATAAATCAGTTTTATGTTGCTACCACTGTCATAATGATTACAGTTAATTGAGCACTTACTATGTGGCAGGTGAAATCCATCCCAAACACCTTACATAATTAGGTCATTTATTCTAAGTAAATTGAGAGAAGCCCTATCTTTCAAAATTTATCTCTGGCAATAGAAGAGTTTTAATTAAGCTTCTGGTTATTAACCTTGTAGATTTCATTAGTTTGTTAGATTTCCCTTTTCTTCATAATACAGAACTAAATAATAAAAGGAACTGTGAGAATGGAAGTTTTTACTGGTTTCAGGACACATAGGAAGAACAAATATACATTTTACCTTTAAGATAGACAGTAAGTAATGAGTGTTCCAAGATAATATTATGCCTAGTGAGTTTGAGTTGCTCACACAGTGAAAATTGTGCCCTTGAGGAGCTTATATTTAAGAAGGTTTAGATTTTTTAAGAGAATTGCTGCAACATTTAATTCAGACACTTATGAAGTCCTTTGAAATCTTAGATGGAAGAATACCAAAATAAATATTATGGATATCAATACACATAGATCAACCCCACCATTAACATATATTCACCTGAAGCCCAAGGACTACCACTTTACAGCAAAATGATCCTAGATGATAAAAGAAAGAAGTTTAATGGTTTATTTACTTAAACAAGAGAAATCAAGTTATGAGCACATAAGTCCCTAAAACTGAGCCCATATTTTGTATTTCTTCAAGAAAGAACATCTGTATTAACACAAAAAGCACCTCTTCACCACTATCTAAGGTATTAATTAGTTTGTTGCTATCTTCAAAAGGAATCTCAGATAATGTTCTTATGATTTTCTAAAGCATTTTTTGAGAAAACTTCACATCTCCTTGTATCGGAGATATAAGGAGTCTCCGATATCATAAGTGTTTTATAAGCACTGCCAACCACAAATGTAGTTTTTATTTTTGCAGGTAATTTTATAACATTTTTATGAATAAATCAAAATTTCTAAATGAGAAAACCAAATACATGGGGCCACCTCAATATTCAGATCCCTGATGTGGGCCAACCTGAGACATCCTCATCTTTAACTAGTCAAGCCCTTGGCTCATTCCCCTGGAAACCTCCCTGTCTACCCGCTCACACTCCAGGCTTGGGTGCCTGCTGGATCCTAGCTGTGTACTGGTTTCATCACAGTTGGGGTGGAATATGGAGAAGGGTCACTAGCCAGAGACTCCATTTGCATTTCCTTGTCTTCCACTGGTGAGTCCCCAGATCATTCTGAAAAGTACTCTTTTTATGCTTCCAGTTGTCTACCTCACGACTTCCACGAATAAGTCATTCTTACTGAAAATCACACTTCTGACTCATTCTGTTAAATGAGACATAAGTGTAAAATTCACCTTGAGTTACTCTGGTGTGCTGAATTCAATGCAGCTTTAAATGGAACCAAACTACTGTCATGTATGGGTCTAGTAGGGAATTATTTCTGGCTTCAGGAGAATAACTCATGTTGGATATGAAGGTAAATACAGGTGTACTGCAGAGCTGACTACACGGAGTGTTAACTATTTATTCCTTACAATTGTTCAGAGAGCAAATGTAGATGATCAAGTTAAACATAAACACCAACTTGTAATAAATGTTGCTTTCTTCTTTCCTTCAGGCTTAGGGCAATGTGTGTAGAGTTTCTGCCTCCCTGTCCTCCCCTCTCCACCTTCCTTTTTATAAATTTAGCCATAAGATTTCACTCAAGTTCAAATTGGCTCAGAAGTTTATATAATTATATCAATGGATATACAGCTGTATAGCAAGACTTTTACCTTCTTCAGGTCTCATGAACAGATACTAAAAGAAAGAGGAAGTGGAAGAGACATTATCTCTCATTGTATAATCAATGCATGAAGTATGGCAGGTTACAAAAAAGAGTTTACTTTTCAAAAGCATAATGAAAACTGTTGGGCAAAAAGAGCCAAGAGTATTTAAAGAAATTATGTAAAATGATCAATGTTGATTCACTTCTCAGTTCATTTGTGAACCTTGCTCTGTGAAATGATAAATCATCGGAAAAGAAACTTTCAAAGAGAAATTCCTGATCAGATTTAGTGCTTCTTTGTATTTCCTCTTTTTCTTATTATTAGAGTGGGATTTTTTCAAATTATAAGCCTTAATTTTTAGTTTATGATATTTTGTTGGCTCAATTTCTCCATCCTCTTTATCAAGGTTTAATTTTTTTAATTTGAAATTTTCAGTGGCCCTGTTTTTGTCTCATGTATGATTTCTTTCGTGCTGCTGACTACTGGAATGTACAATAGGCACTTTTTTACCTGACATAACTTACATAACTTACAAGGGAGTATTCATATTAGTCAGTTTTCTGGTTGAAAATTATTATAAATTATTTAAATGATTGCTAATCTTCAGAATAACAGAACACCAGAAAATCTATATTTTATTAACACTCAACATAGGCATAGAGGGGCTTGCTTTGTAGCACTAGCTCTGAAAAATTAACCGTGTACTCATAGAAGTTGCTTCATCTCTCTAGGATTCAATTCATAGTTTTCCTGCAAAGTGGAAATAAAAACATCTGTTCTTCCTAGCCCAGGGGTTTCTCTGGTGAGAGAATGAGATGTTCTGTGAGGAGAAGCCTATGATGATGTCTGCCCTAAATATTGTGTATGCATCAATAAGTTGATGCATAAATGATAAATAATTGAAAATGTAAAAATTGATAATAAGCAAATACAAATAAACTAATAAAATAAATTATTACTGATGACACCAATGGTGTTGAAAAAAGTAATTGAAAAGTTAAAACATTATATAAATGTAAGGACAATTTTTTAAAATATTAAATACATTCTTCAAAATTGCAAGTTACCTCCAGGGTAGAACGAGACCTTCATCTAATTTTTATTAATTGGGTGTGCACCAAGCGCCTACAAGGTCATGTGCTTAGCATTGGGAATCCAAAGACCAGTGGGGCATAGAGTCTCCCCTTAGAGGGTTTATAGTTCAGCAAGAGATTCAAGTACTGAAGCCCAATGTATGCAACACCATAAAGATAAAATATATTGGGACTTCAAAATATGGAGAGAGTGCATATAGCAGGGATGTGAAGACTCATCTATTTAGATATGAAAGTTGAGAACATGGCAGCACTCTAGATGGATGCAAGACCACTCTCAAAAGCCTAGAGATAGACTGGGGAGTGTTTCTGGGGCAGTGTTTCAGGCCATGAGGTAGATGAAAGAATAAATTGAAAAGAAATTTGAGACCTGATTATAGAGAGCTTGACTGTCATCATTGGCCCTAAAAAGGACAAAAGTACCAGATAAAAGAGAGTTCTGGTCTCTTTTATTTAGTTAGTTAGAGAGTCTTTTCGATTTAGTTATAGCGTGTCAGAGAATACTCTATAAGCTCCTAGGTACTGGGTAATATTAAGTACAGCCATTCATCAGCTACTTGTGAAATTAAGTAATTTTAAACCAATGCATATTTAACCCAATGTGTATCTGACAACCTGAATTCTGGTTTGATTTTTTAAAAAAACATGTTAATTCTATTTTTCTCTTGATATCAAATATTATAGTATTTTATTAAGAAACAAGATAATATTTTCAACTGTGACAGTAGAGAAAAATTGTTTTCTTCACTTTTTTGGAACTTTATCACCTAATAAAGTTGGGAGTTATTTTATATTTATATTTTGCTCTTATCACTTGCTTCAACTTTTGGTTTTTGCATGTGGACACTTATGAGACCTATATATTGTTTCTTAAAAAATAATACACAATCTGTTTTAAGGCAAAATAAGATTTGGTATCAAAGTAGGCCACTGTGGTGTTGTAGAAAGAAGGCATTGAAAGACCTGGTACCAGCTAACAACTGTGTGAGCAGAGGCATGTCATTTAGGGGTTTGTAGACTTGTTCACTCTTGTCTAAAATTGAATAATAAACATTAATAACAATATTATTGTCTACCTTATTAAGTCTGTTGAGGATTACATGACAATAAGTATTAAAACATTCAGTGAACTTTTAGAAGTACTATAAATATAAGTATTTTTATTAATAGTAATACTCAATTTTTTCTAAGTCCTTGCACTTCATTTTATATTAGTAGTATTTTTATATGCAAATTGACAGTATTGTAGATTTTAAATTTTAAACGATCTCAATTTGGTTCAAGTGAACAGATATTTTCAAGTGCATGTTGGCAATTTAGTAATAAACATATTATCCTCATAGGTTATGAAAGAAAGATTATTGTAAATATTATTTTGCATGCACTTGACTTTACAAGTAAAGTCTGTGTTGAAAGAAGTTTTCAAGTTGCTTAATTTTGATTTAAGATTAGAATGCCTCAGGAATTTGAATTAATTTTAACTTACACTTTCAAAGCTCTTCATTGCTGTCACTTGGATTCATGAATTCACTCTCTCTATATGCATGCTCAGACAACAAAATTGCTGAATGATATTTTCTTACTCTGCCCAAAGAGGGTAAAGTGAACCTGGATATTCCCAAGGGAGGATGATGGGAGTATCATTCCCCATCACTCACCCAAGGCCCTGTCTTGTTTTACTTTTCATTGCACTTGTCAGTAAAGGACATATTTTCTATTTGTCCATTGTTGTCCCCCAGCCTTGCCCTGCAACACACCAATACATGCAGAATGCGATTATCACAGAAGTAAGGACTCCATTTCATTCACTGTTGAGTAGTATCCAGCATCTGGAACATGTAGCGGCCCAGCCCCTAAGAGGAACTCACTATTTGCTGAATGGATACATGCTGATGTGTTTGTGAGAACAGCAGAGTCATCCGGAGTGCATCTCCCGAGTGTGTCAAAGATGGGTTGGCCTAGTATTTAAAACCCCCTGCTAACATAGCCAAAGCCATGGGTCAGCGCCTACATAAACTAACTGGTGGCTTCCCAAGCACACTACTCCAGGTTACAAGATAAGAAAGTGGTTCTCTTCAAATAGCCAATGAGGAGCTATCCTAAGAGGGAGATTAACAAGTATTCGTTGAGCACTGCTGAATGCCCAACCCTCTGCTAGGAGTACTCTGAAAGTTGAAATAATAATGAGCAAGGTAGGATCCCTGTTGCCACAGAGTATATTCTTGCGCAGATGGAGCATTGTGCTGAAAATACAGGAAGAGGCCCATTATTTTGTCTTCTCGTGTTTATGGGAATATACAGAAAATTATTTCACCTTGAGGTTTATGGTTTAAAAGGCATTCTACATTATCCTACTGCCTTTTAAAATTTTGGAAGTCAATATTGTTTCGCATAAGAAAAACAAGTTTCCTAGCTTGAAGGTTGCTTTCCGTGGAAGGTTGCAGCATTTCCACAGCAACAGAACACCTCATTTTTGAATGCAGCTGGAAGCCAGGGCTCAGACCAGAGCAGCTGCAGAATAACAACACAAGCAAAGTCCAAACTATCAGAACTGATGTTGCCAAGCCCAAAAGTGATAGAAGTGTCAGTCTTGTGTTGAATTAGCTTCATTTTCTGTCTGAAGGTAGAAAGAGGGAATTCAATGAGACCCATCAGCCTTACACAAAGCTACACTTGAGAAAACATGTTCAATCAACAAACGCTTTATAGATACACATTGTGTGCCAGAGTAGGGATGCAAAGACATTGAAATTCTATCCTCAGCAAGCTCCCAATCTAGTGACACAGGGACAACCACACAAACAATGACAACATAGCATAATAAACCACAAGCAGGAGAGGCCAGGTCTTATGGGAAGGGGAAGGGTGGAGTGGTGTCAGGAAAGGCCTTGTGTAAGACATAGTAAGGAGCTGAGTGTCAAAAAGAAGCTCCAGACAGCCCTGGAGCTTGCACTGAGGACAGCCCGTTGGGAAAGGTGTTGTTGGTATTTCTAAGAGCAACAGGTACCGGCAGCTTAATGTGACCAACTAAAAACTGTAAGAAAGTATTTATGCCTGGAAAATAGAATAAGAGGAATGAGATAAGACAATCGAGTGTGGAGAGGAAGGCAGGAGAGGTTATGAACAGCCTTATAATAGGACAAATAACCATCGAAGGATGTTTAAGCAGAGGAGCTACAAGGTGAGATGCATGCTTTAGACAGATCATCTGGTTAGAGTAGAGAATACACAGGAGGAGGACAAGCTGAAGAGAGACTAGTTTAGAGAACAGTAGTATCTATCAGGTGAGAAATGATGAGTCCTACCTGAATCGAGACAGTGTCAGAGAGAACAGAAGGCACAAAGTAAAGGAAACTTTTCAAGAGGATGATAGAACTCTACAATGGGTTGAGTGTATGAAATGTTATTAAACAGATTGAGGTACTGCCCTGTCCTGCAAAGAAGAGTCTGAGATAATTGAATTTGCATGGGGTGGGGCAGTGGGGAGAGGTTAAATTTTAGACACAGTAAATTTGAGGTGTCCAAGGAACTCTCCAGTGCAGTGCAGCTCAGAAGAGGGATCTATAAGTCAGTGGCGGTCACGATATAACAGGAATGAGATCACTCGGGGAAAGGTGAGGAGTGAGATAAGGTTGTGCTTTGGAATGCCCAGAAGCATCCCCCAAAGGGTTGGTCAGGTTCAAAAGGAGCCTATGGAAGCCTAAATAGGCAGGAGAATAAAATAGAGTGGACAGAAAGATAAAGGAAAAGGAAAGAATGGTATCTTTGCCATCTTAGCCAAGAGGAGAGAGTTTCAAAAGGTGGGGCATGATACAAATGTAAAATACTATAGAGGTCAAATGAGATCAAGCCTAAAAAGTGTTGCTTGGACTTAACAACCTGAAGGTAACAACAGCAAGAGCATCAGCAGCAGAAGGTGGGGTGAGGTGGGTAGCATGGAGCCAGGCCACAGGGAGCTGAAGGCACTCCTCTGTCAAGAAATTGGTCTGAGAGGGCTGGGTGCAGTGGCTTATGCCTGTAATCTCAGCACTTTGGGAGGCCAAGGCAGGCAGATCACTTGAGCCCAGGAATTCAAAACCAGCCTAGGCGACATAGCAAGACTACACCTCTACAAAAAATACAAAAATTAGCCTGAGGTTATGGCACGTGCCTGTAGTCTCACCTTTTCAGGAGGCTGAGATGGGAGGATCCATTGAGCCCAGGAGGTTGAGGTTGCAGTGAACCATGATGGCACCACTGCACACTCCAGTGTGGGTGACAGAGCAAGATCGTGTCAAAAAAAAAAAGAAGAAAGAAAGAGAGAGGGGGTGGGGGGGAGAGAGAGAGAGAGAGAGAAAGGGAGAAAGAAAGAGAGAAAGGAAGGAAGGAAGGAAGGAAGGAAGGAAGGAAGGAAGGAGGGAGGGAGGGAGGGAGGGAGGGAAGGAGGGAGGGAAAGAGAAAGAAAAGGAAAGAGAAAGAGAAACAAAGGAAGCAAGAGAAAGAAAGAAAAGTAAGAAAGGGGGGTGGAGGATATGACAGTACCTCTCAAAGTCTACAATCAGGAAGGATTTCTTAGGATAGGAAGGATTTGAGAATGTTTCGATGGTGAGAGGAGAGAGGAAAAGAACTGGCTGAAGTTTCATGAAGAGAAAGGGAGTAGTTGTGAGCCTTAAACCTGCGATTGTGAGAAGATGGTCCCCGTGGGCGAGGAAGCATGGAGATGGAGACAGGTGTGCCTGGGTGCAGCCAGGAAGAGCTGGGAGAATTTCCATCTGATCGCTTCCCTTCTTTTTAAGAAGGAAATACCGTGTTCTGATGAGCCTTAAGGAGAGGAACAGATGAATGCAGGCATGCAGAACTAGGTTAATTCAAAACTAATGTTACAAGAAATTTTAAAAACTGAATAGAGGTGTTTAAAAAAATGTGGAGCAGTTTTGAGGACCCAGCTGAGTTAGATGCTAAATATCCAGGCCTATTCTTTAAAATAAAAAAAAAAAAAAAGAAAAGACAAACTAAGTGTTCTCAACTCTCATTTCAAAAGAGTAACTGCTCCATGCTCATAAAAACCCTTCCCTTTATTCTCCTTAACTGCTTCCTGGTCCTTTTCCTATGGCCAGCCAAGGTAACCTGCAAGGGGATGTCTTGACTTCAATTCACAAATCCCTCTCCCTAGTATTGTACATGTGAAGTTACTTCTCTATTTCCCCAATGCACCCTCACATTCCAGGCAATAGGTCTCTGATTTAGTTTTCTAGCACCCAGTGTTGGCCTAGAATTCCAAGAAAACACAAAAAATAATTCCTGATGAAGGTAGAAGAAATGTGTTAGGTTACATATTCACCCCTAACGTTCTCCCACCATGCATAGTGACTCTAGAAGGTTATTTTTTGACCTGTCTTGGCCTAAAAGGTGATGCCTCTACATCCACCTCCCACTTTGTGAAGGAAACCAAAGGTGCTAAGCCATTTGAGCTCTGGGAGTACCTATGTCCCCTGAGCTGGGCCCACCTCTGTCCAATCACATCAAAACTGCCTCTTCTGGCCAGAAACAGTGGCTCACGCCTATAATCCCAGCACTTTGAAAGGCCAAGGTGGGCGGATCACCTGAGCTCAGGAGTTCGAGACCAGCCTGGCCAACATGGCAAAACCCCGTCTCTACTAAAATACAAAAAACTAGCCGGGTGTGGTGGCATGCACCTCTAATCCCAGCTACTCAGGAGGTTGAGGCACAAGAATCACTTGAGCCCAGGAGGCAGAGGTTGCAGTGAGCCGAGATCACACCATTGCACTCCTACCTGGGTGACAGAGCAAGACTCTGTCTCAATAAAAGTTAAAAAAACTGCCTCTTCTTCCTCATCCTCTCTACTTCTGGTTCATTTTTCCCTTCTATAAATTTGATTCAAATGCTTCTTGCTTTCAAGATGAGTCCATCTAGGAATCTTGGCATACATAAAACTGTACTTTTTATAATGTTCCAGAGACAATGTCACTTTTAATTTTGACCCCAAAACAATGTTAGGCTTTTTATTGGAAGAAGTATAGATTATATTTCATTGTAAATTCATATTTTTTAAACAAATTATTTATATAGGTTTGTGAGATCTCAACCTCCCAATCTCAAACCACCTGCCTTAGCAACTATGAATATACAAGGTTTTCTAATATTTGTAGATTATAAATATTCACAAAATATAGAAATTTTCAGAATGAGACAAATTATGTGTATTACAAAGGATGCACAAGAACAAATTTTGAAGTATTAAATAAATAAATACTTGTTCTCATTATATCAATTGCTATCTTTGAACTGTAGCATTTCTTTTTCATATCTAATTGCCAAAAGATATTTTGTTTCCTTACCAAGAGATCCATTCTAAAGAAGGAGCTAGCTGATGGTATAGAAAGCTCAGTTTTCATAAACCCAACATTTTCCCCTCTGACTGAATAATGCATGTTTTCAACTTTTGTGAGTCTAACATGAACACTATCAAGATTACTGATTATTTCTTACTATAAAAACCTTACAGGCAAATCTAAGGTTATTTATAAATGAAAACCAAATGTGTAGAATTTTTTTGCCTACTTCAAAGTAGCCAACCACATATAAGCCTAATACATTTGATTTGTAGTCAACATTTTTTACATTGTCTGACTTTTAATTTAATGAGATAGTTAACATGAAATCTTGTACATTGCTATTTTAGCTTTACCTAAATTCTGGGATTCGGGGAGCTCTAGTTCTTTGTGACACAATAGAAAAATTGAAGACTTCATTCTAAACGAGGACCTGACATTCTGAAATATAAGAAAATAGTGCCAGAAATGCTAATAGGATATAGAATTCCATGAAGTTGGTGAATAGCACCATCCTCATTTTTTCAATGATAATCATATCCTACAAATCTGAGAGTTTTGGAATATGAATAGTAAATACAAGAAAGGAGTTACTATGTCAAACTGCTTTCTAAAATTTATATAGAGATGTAAATTTCAGGAAAAGGCATTTCAATATTTTCTCTTCTTTTAGAAAATCAAGTATTTAAAAAAGAAATTGGACATCTTGGAAGTGTATATTGAACTCAAAAATACATTTTCCTTGTTTCTGAGGAAAAAGATTAACATCATATTCCTGAATTACTGCATTGTTTATAGAATGGGTTTGTTAATAACTAATCACACCAGGCAGTCTATGGAAAGGTACCTTATTTTGTCTGCTATTTCACTCTTTGTGTCAGGAAAAATATTTCCTCATGAATCATGTTTACAAGAAGGTTGACCAATGAAATGCCAAGAGGACTCTGGGTAACAGTATATGAATGACTATGATCATATTTTGTATAATTTAACAGACATTTGGAATCTCACGGAGTCTTTAAAAAAAAAAAAAAGTTTATGTTTTTGGAGACAGGGTCTCACTTTGTTGCCCAGGCTGAAGTGCAGTAGTGTGATTATAGCTCACTGCCTCCGGGAATTCCTGGGCTTAAGCAGTCCTCTCACCTGAGCATCCCAAGTACCTGGGACTACAGGTGTGCACCACCACACCCGGCTAATTTTTAAATTTTTTGTACAGATGGGGTTTCACCATCTTGCCCAGGTTGGTCTCTAACTCCTGGGCTCAAGTGATTCTCTCATCTTGACCTTCATAATAGAGTCTTAAGCAAATCTCTGAATATCTGAAAGGACTTAGTTCTTTCAAATATTGCTTTCATAGGACTTTAAGTTTGCAGTTCAAGTAAGAGGGAGATGATAACTCTTCTCCCAGACTTGTCTACTTCCTAGGGTTCTAGAAATTCAATGGACAGGTCTCTGACATGTGACCTTACAAATTTGTGTAAAATTCTAGGACATAACAATAAATAAAAGATTTTCCCCCTGTAGCAATTGTACTGTTGAAAATGGAGAAGTGTTTAACTAAAAACAAAACATGTGACTGCCATGTTTATTTTGTTTACTTTCCTATGGAAAAATTTCTTAGATAAGTTTCAAATGTCAGCATCTTTAAGAGAGAAAATGTTCAATTGCTGTATTTAACATTAGTAAGCATGAACCAACAATGTGCATACACATGTGTCAGCTTATATTTATCAATAGCCTCAACAACTGAAATGGTAGTTTATATACTTATTGGCACTTCTATTTCTCTTGCTATTCACTTATTTAGCTATTAGTTTATTTTGATAGAAGTGGGGTTTTTAACTTTTTAATTGAAATATTGCTTGAATTCTGAGAAATACTTAGTTTTTAAGTGCAACTCAATGAATTTTTACAAAGTTAATGTATCTGTGTAAAACCACACAGGTCAATACAGATAGCTTCCCTCATACCTCCTCCTAGACATTACCTCCCAAAGATTCCATTCTGATGCACTGAATTCTATCACCATTCACTGATTTTGAAATTTATTTAGATGAAATTAAAGAGTATATTCTTTGTCCTGTCTGCCTTCTTTCACTCAACACTGTCTATGAGATTCATGCATGCTGCTGCATATAGATGTAGTTCATTCTTTTGTTTGTTTCTTTTGCTGTAGAACAGAAGTCAGCAAGTCGCAGCTCATGGGCTAAACCTGACCTGTTGCCTGTTTGATTAGAACACAGCCGTGTCCATTCATTTACATATTGCCTATGGCTGTTTTCATGCTACAAAATGGTAGAGTTTGGTCATGATAGAGACCATCTGATCCCCAATACCTAACATATATGCTATGTGTCCCTTCACAGAAACAGATTGCTGATTACCACTATAGTGTATAAATATTCTTGTACATGTCGTCTTATGCACAAAATTACACACATTCTTTTAAGTATCTACCTAGAATTGCAGATTGCAATTGTTGGGTCATTGTGTGTGTGTGTGTGTGTGTGTGTGTGTGTGTGTGTGTGTGTGTAGTTCGGCTTTAATTGATTCTGCCAAAAAGTCTTCCAAACCGGCTATACCAATTTATCCTCCTACCAGCTGTGTACGAAAGTCCCACAAATAATTTAACACTTGATGATTACCTTAAGTAAAAGTTAGAATCCATAATTCATCATTTGACTCAATAAAAACATTTTATGTAATAGCCTCTAACGAAGATCATGATTATCATTTAAGTAAACAAATCATCAGGTTGATGATGGTAGTAATAAAATGAGTAAATTTTTTTTGTTGATTATCCATGAGCATTAAAGAGTTGATGAAGTTCGTTGCATAAACTGAGTTAATAGTTATTCTTTGTTGAACGCTTGAAAATAAATGTCCCACAAAGGATCTTAATAAGTGCTTGCTCACCCACAGGGAACTATAAACAAAACCCTGGTTCATAAATAAAAACTCTTTTCCATTGACCTAATTAATTTCCATTTTTTCTTTCTCAACAAAATATACAATTAACTATATTTTACAGGTCTAAAGTTATAATATGAAAAGTTATGATTAAGGGGGGAGGGCTGAATAGGAGGAACACAGAAGATGTGTAGGGCAGTTAAAATATTCTGTATGATACTGTAATGGTAGATACATTTGTCCGTAGAACATACAACATCAAGAGTGAACCGTGATGTAAACTGTGGACTTTGGTTGATAATGATGTGTCATGAAGGTTCATCAATTATAACAAATGGACCACTCTGATGGGGGAGGTTGACAATGGGAAAGCTTGTGATGTGTGGTGTGGGGGGTATATGGGAAATTTCTTTACCTTCCTTTCAATTTTGTCCTAAAAAAACAAAGACTTAAAAGACTTAAAAAGTAATAGTTAAGGCATCATATTTGGAAAAATCAATAGTTTAGTCCTTTCCTATGAAATCATATGGCCTAGCATTTCTAAACTTAACCCTCACGTGTTGTTTTCATGGACTTTATACATACTTGCTCTAGGAATGAAGCAGCAAAGTGTTTCCAATTGGCCTTTTTTTTTTTTTTAAATCAGTTTCTCTCAGTACTGAGTATGCATGCGCAGGTGGGGATAAGAGGGTCACCTTTAGCTTCAGAATTGAGTTGAATGCAAGAATTGTAAATTTCCAATAAAAAAAAAATCGAGAAGTATTTTTGCTTCCAGGTGGTAAAATCATGTGTATTTTTTATTCCCCCCCCCTTTTTTTTTGTCTCTTTATATTTTCCAAACGTTCAACAAAGTGTGGTCATTCATTTTTCTAATAAAAGAGATTTTAGGTTATTTCTCTGATTTCTAAGAGTACAAAGAATGTTTCTTATTGTCATTTGCATTACTAAAACCTACATTTCCCAAGTGTCAAGGTTTTGATAACTTACTCCCATGGTGGAATATGCATAAATAGAGAGGTGGTTGTGACTGTAACTCTGCCTTAAGGTAAACTACTACATCAGTTGCTGCATCTTAGAGATGAGTCAGGGCTTTTATTAAACCTCTCTCACAAATTCACCTGGCCCCAAACAAATGGAATTCCTGCAATCAGCCATCCTTTTGCAGAGGGCACGTGACACAAAAATCCAGTACCTTGTATCATAGATCAACATGCCGCCCATGGACATCCAGCCCATGACATAGCACAGAAGTTGCAAAACAATAAGAAAGTCAAGCAACTGAGGTTTGTGGTTCTGCGGCAAATGGAAACCTTCCAGAACTAACACACTAAGAGTCTGTTGCAGTAGGGATGGGTGAGAGCTCATTGCACAAATGATATCAAATAATATGGAATAAAACACTGTGGAACTTTCTGAGGTTCTCGAAATTGAAACATGTAACACAGATGCACTAGTGCACACACATGCATGTGCACATACACACACACAGACACAGCCTGCCTCTGCCTCAGAGACACCCTCAAGGTGTTGTCAATACATATTTCAATTATGCCAGGAGAATTTGCAGTTTTCATTAAGCTAAGAAACAAAAGGCGATTGCACATTTCCAAGTTCAAGATTTCTATTTTGTTCCTTTCTTCTCAAATTGGACCCAAAAAGCACAGTTTTGTCTGAGGGAATAAAGGTACAGTTAATTTGTGCAACCAATTAGTTTACTTTCACTGTTCAGAGAAGAAACAGACAGAAATGCTACATAACTCTGAGCATCCTAAAGTCTGCCTCAAATATATGAAGATCCTGCTGATACAAAACTCTATAAAGAACTACAAATACAGTGTGATTTTCCAAAGATGAGTGGTTATTTATATTGCATGTGTGTATAGAACCTTAAGTGGTAGGAAAAAATTGAATTTGGTTTGATTCGTCATATTTTTTCCTGCATTTTACAGCTTTTCTACCATCAACATGTATTACTTTCATAATAGAAAAAAATAAACATGAAAAAGAAATAACCTGTTCGTAACTTTAAAAAAAAAAAAAACATAGAAAGGAAATGATTGGCAATCTCATCCTTAGAACACTTCCCTCCTCGGGGAATTCTTTTTATACTTGATTTGTCTTTAGAGTGGCTTTTTTCTATTTTTAATGAAGTCGGTTACCTCTGCTTCTGTTTTTTTCTCTAAAAGGGGATAAAAAGAAATGGGGGAAAAAGCTGAGAGCAGTGTGCAGCTGAGGTCCAGTGAGCTCTAAAGAGGCCCTGTAAGATTGTTCAGGGACAGCAACCTGTTGTAGAACTTTCCCGAGGACCAAGAGACAGGAGAGTCTTTGTTCAGACTCTATCATCTAGTTCATTGTTCTCTCATTGGAAAATTAAAATGTGTTGTGAGCACTTGTTTTTAAAATAAAAAGCTTTTTCTGGGTTTTTTTGTTGTTGTTTTTTTTTTTTTTTTTTTTTTGAGATGGGATGTTGCTCTGTCACCCAAGCTGGAGTCAGTGGTGCAATCTCGGCTCACTGCAACCTCCGCCGCCAGGGTTCAAGTGAGTATCCCACCTCAGCCTCCTGAGTATCTGGGACTACAGGTGCATGCCACCATGCCTGGCTAATTTTTGTATTTTTAGTAGAGACAAGGTTTCGCCATACTGGCTAGGCTGGTCTCGAACTCCTGACCTCAGATGATCTGCCCGCCTCAGCCTCCTAAAGTACCGGGATTAGAGGCATAAGCCACCGTGCCCGGCCCTTGGGTTCATTTTTAAAGTAAACCATCATACCGGAAGGAAACTCAGTGGCTTCCCAAAAGTATGTAGTGTCTTTATTGCACCCATAATCATTGTGACTCTGAAGAGCAGTGTCAAGTAACAGTCATATACTAGGATTTCTAATGTACAATTATAAATTAATGATAAGGAAAAAGTTGATTTGTATAATATTTTGCTTATACTCTGAGCCTGGATAATCTAGAGCTTATATAATATTCTGTTGCTATATGATCTGATAATGATGGATTTGTACAATAAAAGTAGGTATTGAGTTCCAACGAAATAGGTGCACTCTTCTAGGCACCAGAAAAACAGCAGTGAATACAACAGACAAAACTTCTGTCCCAGGAGCTTAGATTCTGGTAGGATGTGGGGGATGCAGTAAATGGACAGTAAACAGTATAAAAAACTAAATTAGATATTGCAGGCTGGGTGCAGTGGCTCATGCCTATAATCCCAGCACTTTGGGAGCCTGAGGTTGGTGGATCACCTGAGGTTAAGAGTTTGAGACCAACCTGGCCAACATGGTGAAACCCCATCTCTACTAAAAAATGCAAAATTAGCTGGGTATGGTGGCGTGTGCCTATAATCCCAGCTACTTGAGAGGCTGAGGCAGGAGAATCACTTGAACCTGGGAGAAGGTGGAGGTTGCAGTGAGCTGAGATTTTGCCATTGCACTCCAGCCTGAACAAAAAGAGTGAAACTCCATCTCAAAAATAAATAAGCAAATAAATAAATTAGATATTGCATTGTTTTAGAAGGTGATGGACTATAAAATAAAGCAGAAGTATCTGTGAGGAATGGAGTAACAGTGGTAGAGGCAGAGGTGAGGGTGCAGATTTGAGAAGGTGAGCAAGGATCTGCTTGCTCAGGAGCAGCAGGATCTGCAGCAAGTATCCTCAGTAGAAGGCGCAGCACCTACTAAAGCCCTGGAGCAGGAGTGAGCCTGGAGAACCCAAGAAACAGAAAGGAACGAGTGTGGCTAAAGCTGAGTGTGTTTATCTGTTCTCAAGCTGCTGATAAAGACATACCCAAGATTGGATAATTTATAAAGAAAAAGAGGTTTAATGGGCTCACAGTTCCACATGGCTGGGGAGGCCTCACAATCATGGCAGGACACAAAAGGCATGTCTTACATGGTGGCAGGCAAGAGATAACTTGTGCAAGGAAACTCCCCTTTATAAAACCGTCAGATCTCATGAGACTTATTCACTGTCATGAGAACAACATGGGAAAGACCTGCCCTCATGATTCAGTTACCTCCCAGTGGTTCCCTCCCATGACACATGGGAATTGTGGGAGCTACAGTTCAAGATGAGATTTGAGTGAAGACACAGCCAAACCATATCACCAAGGAATGAGGATTAGGAGAGAAGAGGTCATGGGAGGCAGAATTGAGGAGTCCTCGTGAGGACTGCAGATTTATTCTTCATGAAATGAGGAGCCAGAGGAAATTTTTGAACACTGGTGTCACGGGATCTGACTTCCTTTTTAAAATACCGGATATCTTTGGTTGATTTTGAAAATGAACAAAATGAGGAAAAAGTGCCTACAGTATATTACCATTGTCCTTAAACAAGTACTGAAAGGATATGTTTAGGGTAATAACAATAAAAAGATTTAAAGCCATATGTTATATATGCTCCAGATAAGTAATATGGTAATTAATGTTCATCTAACATAGAAAGTTCAACTAGAGGACATATCACTTTAAAAGAGTTAGGACTTAGAAAGGAAAGGTGATTGCCAACTTCGTCCTTAGAAAACTCCCCTCTTTGGGGAATTCTTTCTATACATGATTTATCTGTAGAGTGGTTTTTTTCTAGTTTTAATGAAGGGGGCTACCTCCGCTTCTGTTTTTCTCTCTTTGACTCTCTACCTTTATTAAAGAGTAACTTGGTATCATAGTTACTAGCTTACTCAGGAAACCAGTTTTACTAAAACACAAAGGAAAGGGAAGCCTCTCCTTTTTCCATGATCTTTGAGGTAGGTGTTTACAAATGCTAGTAGAGGTAAGCAGACCCCAGAGTCTCGTTATGACAGAGCAGGGACTCTGCATTCTTGGAAAGTTGTCCACTGACAACACTAGTGGTGCCATTGACCTAGGCTAGAATGAGTCGCGCTCCCTAGAGTTGCGATGTGGCAGCCCTGGGCGTGAGAGATTGGTTCATCACAGACATCAGGCTTTGGCCTCTCTGATGCCTGTTTTGTCTGAGAACCATGGACTGACCCAAATACCCTCTCTTTGATTTATTCAGTCAGAAAGTGAGAATACCAGCATTTCTCTACTCCCATCCCCCTTAATTTTACCTCCAAGGAAAAATGTGTGAGAATTTTTAAAGAAAGGCACATCTATACAGAATTTATAAGGTAACTCAGTGAAAAGGAGACCCAAAACACAATATATAATTGTCCATTCAGTTTGGCCAACAGTTATTGAGCATCTACTATAATCCTAGAACTATGCTTAGTAGTAAAGATGGGAAGAAATGAGTGTGGCCCCATCTCCCGTGTTCTGTTTTCTAGCATTATACAGTCAGCCCCCTCTGCTCTGTAAGAGAATGAAACAGGACTGGCCCTTTCCCTGCAGTGGCATTGTTTTTAAAAAAACTCATAGATATTCAGGCGCACACATCAACCTGGGACCTGGGCCTCCCCTATGAGTTGTTTCATGCTCATCCTGGTCAAAGCATTGATAGGCCCAGAAAAGTCTATAATGGGTAGATTCAATTGACAGTCTAGAGACCTGATTTTATGTCCTGGCTTCTTCACCAGATTGTACATCATAATCTCTCTCTGTCTCAAATTCCCCATCCTTCAAACATGTCCAACAACCTGCTATGTAACCCCAACTTTAACTGCATTGCTTATGAGTTTGAATGAAATGATGTAATATGAATAAAGGACACAGGAAAAAAACCAACTCTCTATGCCAATATCAGGCACGTAAAGGGTATGGTCACTTTCTATCAAGAAATCATAGTAGTTGAGTGAACTAAATTTTTCTTTAGTGTGCCTTTAGTGAAAAATGACTAACTGAATAGAACTGCTAGCACCAGAACTTCAGCTTTCAAAATGCTAAGCTATTGCTATGAAGGAGACAGCCCTGAAATCTGTGACCTTGGATCAGGCACAACAACCTATCTGCTCTTAGGCACCAAGAGCAGACTTGCCAAGCAAATATCCCTAGAGTCAATTTCCTGATGAATTCTTTAGAGTCTATGTCCATAATTGTCCTTTGTAAGAATGAGGGATGCTTAATTTTGTAGGATACTAAATGGTTTGGCTTATGTGCTTTCTCCAAAATACATGCTGACACTGTAGGAAAGCTCATAGCTGAATGAATACTGGTATAAGGAGAAGACTAAAGAGGTCATGGGCAAGAGCACGTAATAGATATCTACAAGGGACCAGTGCCACTTGGGCAGGACCTGAAGGCTGACCAAGACTGTGAATCCCCAAGCCAAGGTAGCTGAGAACAGAGAAAGTCAATGATTCCTGTAGAAGCATTCTCTTCATCTCTTTGGAAGCCTTGGCAAGAGTACTGTGGCTGTTGAAGAAAGGCTTGCTTTTTGGCAACACTGAAACAGATTTAAATTCATATTGAAACAAATGACGTAAGCATCTCAAGTTAAGATAGATTTGTTGGGAGAACTGGCTAGCCATATGCAGAAAATTCAAACTGAACCCCTTCCTTATACCTTATGCAAAAATTAACTCAAGATAGATTAAAAACTTAAATGTAAAACCCAAAACAATAAAAACCTTAGAAGAAAGTCTAGACAATAACATTCAGGACATAGGCACAGGCAAAGATTTCATGATGAAAATGTCAAAAGCAATTGCAACAGAAGCAAAAATTAACCAACGGGACCTAATTAAATGAAAAAGCTTCTCCACACCAAAAAAAAAAAAAAAACTATCATCAGAGTGAACACACAACCTACAGAATGAGAGAAAATTTTTGCAATCTATCCATCTGACAAAGGTCTAACATTCAGAATCTACAAGGAACTTAGACAAATTTACAAGAAAAAAAATTAAGAAAGTGGGCAAATGACATGAACAGACACTTCTCAAAAGAAGACATTTATGCAACCAACAAACATAAGAAAAAAAAGCTCAAAATCATTGTTCATTATAGTAATGCAAATCAAAACCACAATGAGCTACCATCTCATACCAGTCAGAACAGCGATTATTAAAAAGTCAGGAAACAACAGATGCTGGTGAGGCTGTGGAGAAATAGGAATGTATTTACACTGTTGGTGGGAATGTAAATTAGTTCAGTCATTGAGGAAGACAGTGTGGTGATTCCTCAAAGACCTAGAACCAGAAATACCATATTTGACCCAGCAATCCCATTACTGGGTATATAACCAAAAGAATATAAATCATTCTATTATTAAAATACATGCACACATATATTCATTGCAGCACCATTCATAATAGCAACTCAAATGCCAATCAATGATAGACTGGATAAAGAAAATGTGGTATGTATACACCATGGAATACTATGCAGCCATAAAAAGGAATGAGATCATGTCCTCTGCAGGGGCTTGGATGGAGCTGGAAGTCATTATACCTAGCAAACTAACACAGGAACAGAAAACCAAACACCAAATGTTCTCACTTATAAATGGCACCTGAACAATGAGAATACACGGACACATCGAGGGGAACAACACACATTGGGGCCTGTGGTGGAGGATGTGGAGTGGGGGAGTTGGGTGGAAGGGAGATCATCAGGATAAACAGCTAATTTATGCTGTGCTTAATACCTAAATGATGGGTTGATAGGTGTAGCAAACCACCATGGCACACGTTTACCTATGTAACAAACCTGCACATCCTGCACCTGTATCCCGGAACTTAAATAAAAATTTAAGAAGTAATAAAATAGCTTTGTAATATACATTTCACATATTAAAATATGCATTTTTTCTAGGGATAGCTTTGAAAAGAAACTTCTCTTTTTTTTTTTTTTCTTTTTAAATTTTTATTTGGATTTAACTTTTTTTTTTTAATTTATTTATTATTATACTTTAAGTTGTAGGGTACATGTGCATAACATGCAGGTTTGTTACATATGTATACTTGTGCCATGTTGGTCTGCTGCACCCATCAACTCGTCATTTACATCACTATAATGAGGAATGAATCAGAGCTTGTTAGCATGAAATCATATTTCGGGGTCTTCCTTGGCTCATTAGAGAGCAAAAGGGCTCATAGATCAAGAGATAAGGTCAGTAGCTTGTAAACAAAGCTTGAAATGTTTCCATCATTTGTGTTGAGTTTACTGACAAAATTTTACAGTAAGGTTGGACCTTTAAAATTTGCTTTGATTTCAAGAGCTTCAAGTTCAGAAGCTCCAGACAGTACCTGCCATGCAATGAAATCATTATTAAGCATATATGATTTCATGTGGCTTTGGAAAGTTTAGTCGGAACTGTCTGTTGATCATTCTGAGCCATTGTTTTTTTAACCGCACGTCTACAACCATCTGATCTTCAATAAACCTGAAAAAAAAAAGCAATGGGGAGAAGATTCCCTATTTATTAATGGTGGTGGAAGAACTGGTTAGCCACATACAGAAAACTGAAACTAGACCCCTTCCTTAACACTTTGTACAAAAATTAACTCAAGATGGGTTAAAGACTTAAATGTAAATCCCAAACCTATGAAAACCCTAGAAGAGAATCTAGGCAATACCATTCAGGACATAGGTACAGGCAAAGATTTCATGATGAAAACATCAACAGCAATTCCAACAAAAGCAAAAATTGACAAATGGGACCTAATTAAAGAGCTTCTGCACAGCAAAAGAAACTATCATCAGAGTCTGAGTCATTTTAATGTACTGTATAATGGAAAAGGACCCCATGGCTATTCAGAGATGAAAGGAGGAAATGAGATGACAAGGAAAGGAAAAATAACCCAGGTGGGGAAATGATGAAGATGGTGTTGAATTAGTGAAGTACCATGCTATAGCCAACAGTTGACAAGAGTGTTTTACTAGAGAAAAAAATGATTGAGTCAGTACAAAAAAAGTGACCTTTCTCATATCAAAAATCCAGCAATGTATTGCTTCAGTAAATATTTATTGAGTATCTACTATGTGCCAGCCATTCTTCTTTACCTGGGTGGAAATAGCAGTGATGAAAATAAACAGAATCGCTTGGGTCTCATAAAGTTTACACTTCACTGCTAGAGATAAATAAAGTTAGGCAAACACATACTTACATCATTTCAGGTAGTGATACAGACTATGCAGAAAAGCAAACAGGATAAGGGGACAGAGAGTGACATGGTGGTGGCAGGCGGGAGCTTTCGTAGAGAGGCTGGTCTAAGAAGGCATTCCAGGCAGAAAGGGCAATGGGTGGAACAAGAGGAAGGCCAGAGTGTGGAATAGGATGAACAAGAGAAGAAGCAGTAGGAGGAGATGAGTTCAAAGACCCCAGTGGGGCAAAATCATGTGGGGTCCTCTAGGCCAGGGCTTCTCAAACTTTAACATGCGTGCAAATCACCTGGGGATATTGCTAAAATGCTGATTTTAATTCAGGAAGTCTGAAATGGGGCCTAAGATTAGGTCTATCTCACAAGTTACCACTGATGCTGATAATGTCAGTCCCCAGAATACATTGTGAATAGTCAGTTCCTAATCCATAATGGAGAGCTTAGATTTCATTCTATTACATGTGCAGTGTTCTGAACAAGGAGTGGCATAACTTATCTTTTTAAAGAGATCACATTTGCTTTTGTATGGAAAATAGATTCTACATGGGCACTGGGAAAGAACTATGACATTCATCAGAGCTGGAAATTAGTGGTTTGGCCTAGGGAGACTGTAGTGGGGCAGCGAGACATTTAGATCCAGGCAATATTTTGAAGATAGAGCTGATATATTTGCCAATGAATTGGATGTAGTAAACAGAAGAAAAGAGGGAAGCGTGCGTCCTTTGCTTAAGCAACTGAATAATGGTGATGCCATCAGCTGAGATGGGAAGGGTGGGTAAGGGATAGTGGATGGCGTGGCAGCAGAGCAGGTGGGGGTATGGATTGAGTTGTGTCCTGCCAAGAGTCCCATTCTAAAGTCCTAATCCCCAGTACCTCAGAATGTGATCTTTTCTAGAGCTAGCAGTCTTTACAGACATAATCAAGTTAAAGTGAGATAATTAGAATGGACCCTAATGCAATATGACTGATGTCCTTATAAAAAGGAGAAATTTGGATACACAGACACACATATACACATCTTCACACAAACGTGAAGGCAGTCATCGACAAGCCAAAGAGAAAGGCCTGGAACAGATGCTTCTCTCTTAGCCCTCAGAAGGAACCCACCCTACCAATACCTCGATCTTAGACTTCTAGCCTCCGGAACTGTGAGAAAATAAATTTATGTTGTTTAAGCCACTTAGTTTGTGGTGCTTTGTTACAGCAGCCCTAGCGTCCTAATATAGTAGCGGAAAAGAAAGATTGCTCTTTTAGGCAGACCCTCTTAGAGAAGGAGTCAATTTTAATGATCAGGGGAAGGAGCTTTCCAGAAAGAGAGAGCAGCATGTGAGCATGTGTGAAAGCTGTGATACAGGAACAGATGGTGTAGAATAACAATTTTATTTTGAACCCAAAAAGTAGTGACATTACTGAATTGGAGTGTTAAAAAATTCATTGGACTAGAATTCAAAAGACATTGGTATGAGTTCTAGCTCTGCCACTTACTCGTTGCATGATGTTCAGCAAGTGCCTTAAACTCTTTGACCCTTAGTTTCCTCACTGGAAATAGACTATCCATGGCACCTAACCACCAGGCTTCTGTGAAGTCCAAATAAAAGAGAAATACACGTGAAAGTACCTTACAAAGTATAAAACCTTATGTAAATTTAGTTGTGGCAGTTGTTTTGTTGTTGCTGCTGCAGCTGGTGTTATTGTCCCAGCCATAATAAATAATAATGTGCATAATGCTATAGTAAGCAGGGATGTGCCAGGCGCAGTGGCTTACGCCTGTAATCCCAGCACTTTGGGAGGCAGAGGCGGGCAGATCACCTGAGGTCGGGAGTTCAAGACCAGCCTGAGCAACATGGAGCTACCCCATCTCTACTGAAAATACAAAATTAACTGGGTGTGGTGGTGTGCACCTGTAATCCCAGCTACTTGGTAGGCTGATGCAGGAGAATCGCTTGAACCTGGGAGGTGGAGGTTGCAGTGAGCCTAGATTGTACCATTACACTCCAGCCCCGGCAACAAGAGAGAAACTCCAGGCCGGGCGCGGTGGCTCACACCTGTAATCCCAGCACTTTGGAAGGCCAAGGCAGGTGGATCACGAGGTCAGGAGATCGAGACCATCCCGGCTGACATGGTGAAACCCCGTCTCTACTAAAAATATAAAAAAATTAGCCGGGTGTGGTGGTGGGTGCCTGTAGTCCCAGCTACTTGGGAGACTGAGGCAGGAGAATGGTGTGAACCCGGGGAAGCAGAGGTTGCAGTGAGCCGAGATCGTGCCACTGCACTCCAGCCTGGGTGACAGAGCGAGACTCTGCCTCAAAAAAAAAAAAAAAAAACAATCACCACCACCACCAAAAAAACAGGGATGTGTCCGCTCCAGACATGCAACTCATGGGTCATGAGCTTTGATGTTACGAGAATGCTTAAGTCTGTTTTGGCAATTGTCAAGTCATCCATCTTATTTTTTAGAAGCTAAAAAATCCAAGTTCATGTGATTTTAATTATAACCACACTTTTATTTAAAGTGGGAAGGAACAGAAGATTGTGGTAACATAAATCATAAGTCATCTAATCTCATTTAGGTTATATGAAAACAAGATGGAAACCTTTGAAGTTAGTGTGTTTATTCGCTAATCTACCTCCCTCCCCCTGCTGCACACATCACACTATGGTTCTCAGAATTGTTCAGATGGGAAGTAACTTTTTGCAGAAATTTTTATTTTAAAAATAATAAGTTCAGTGTCTGCTCTAAATCAGTATTCCATTAGTCAGAAATGAACCATCTTAGCTACTGTTGCATCAAATTTTGCAGCTCGTGGAAATAAGCCAAGAGGTTTTCTGACCATTGATAATGGACTAAAAGAAAACCCAAGACAGACAGATGACAGCTGCAATGTTCTTGGCACAACTAAGGTGGGATGGGAGTGGGTGTGAGGAGAGAACCATTTAGAAATACTTTTTAAAAAACAATCTTCCACACCCACAATATTTGGGGGCTTGTTTATATGTCTCTTTTTGTATTTTTGTAACATATTATATTTCATTTTAATTTTAATTCATTGTGGTAAGACTACTTCACAGGAAATCTGCCCTTTTAACAAATGTTTGGGTGTATAATACAGCATTATTGGCTGCCAGTGCAATGTTTTACAGCAGTTATCTAAGGCTCATTTATCTTGCATAACTGAAACTTTAATCCAGTTGATTAGTGATTCCTGATTTTCCCCTCCCCATACTCCATGGAAACCACCAGTGTTCTATTATTTGATTCTATGAATTTGACTAGTTTAGATACCTCATATAAATGGAGTCATATGGTATTTGTCTTTCTGTGACTGGCTTATTTCACTTACCATAATGTCCTCCAGGTTCATCCATGTTGTCACAAATTACAGAATTTCCTTTTTAAGGCAGAGTAGTATTCCATTGTATGCATCTGCCATATTTTATTTTTCCATTCATCTGTTGATGGATCTTAGGTTGTTTCCATATCTTGGCTATTTGAATAGTGCTGCAATGAACATAGAGGTGCTAATATGTCTTCAAGGTCCTGACTTCAGTTCTTTTGAATAAATACTTAGTAATGTGGTTGCAGGATAATATTATAGTTCTCTTTTTAATGTTTTGAGTAACCCGCTTAATGTTTTCCATAGCAGCTCACCATTGTGCCTTCCCATCAATAGTGTGCAAGGGTTCCAGTTTCTCCACATCCTCACCAACACTTGTTGTCTTTTTTCTCATAAAAGCCATAATGACAGGTATAAGGTGGTCACTCATTGTGGTTTTGATTTGCATTTCCTAATAATCAGTGACACTGAACATTTAAAAAAATTTACCTGTTGGCCATTTGTATATGTTTTAGAGCTTATTTTAATCTATTTCACATTGTCCTCTATTTTCTGTAATAAATTATGTTTTGTTAGAAGATGCCCATTTGAATGGTGACACTTTAGTTGGCCAGTGGAGAGTAATTTCCAGACTGAGTCACCATCAGCTGCATGTGCTGCCTTGCTACTCATGCCCCCACTCATAAGAGCAGGATGACAATTCAGTCTCCATGTACTAGGGGTCCTCTGCTCCTCTGCTGATATTCAGACTTTATAAACTGAAAAATGACATGAATCAATGAACAAGACTAAACCATTCCTAATATCTTGGTAATGCAGTGTTCAAAAGATGTTCTTTTCAGATGCCTAGAGCAAGGCTAACCACCTGTTATACACTAACTAGTAATTGATCATCTATAACAATAGATAACATTGACTGGACACTGTTAGGTGATTCCCACACATTATTTTGTTAAATCTCAAAATAACCCTGTAATATTTTAAGTGCTATCAATATCCTGTCATTCCAATTAACCAAATCTCTCTGTGTCTATATACATATATATATATATATATATATATATATCTTATAAATATGTGTGTGTGTATATATATGTATATATATAAAATTCAATCCTCTCTACAAAATACTAGACTTTTCTTATTTTCACTATATGGCTGTTATATTCCCTGAGACACTGACCCTGAGAAATAATCAGTCAATTACCGTGGAAAATTTTAATGATTTATATTCAAAGATTGAAGTCTTACTATATGTAGCAATTTCTGGTGAAAGAAAAGGAAGTAAATGATTTCTCTCCAAATGGCTCAAACAGAAAGTAGTTGGAAGTAGTTCGTGTTGCGTGTGCAATTCTCTGACTCTCTTTTTCAGGCTGATCATTTCTTGGTAGCATGCCTGACTATATCTAGGCAGTTACATCCCAGAAGGTATATTCTCATAGTCAAGAAAATGTGACAGACACCTCTCGTACTTTAAGTCAAGATATTATAGCTATCTTTACAGTTATACAATCATCATGATCTTGCAAATCTGGAGTCCTCCTGGTGTCACCTTTTCTGATCCAAAGGTTCAAAATCGCTTCAATTCTGTCAGCATGTCAAGTGCTTATAGTTTCCGAGATGGTGCTGGTGATTTCTAAGGGTGAAGTTGCAAATCTCCAAAATTCCTCTCTGGAGCTTCTTCTAGAGATCACACACTCAAATGCTTCCAGGAGCCAAAAGCGTGAGGTACAAGAATGAGTGAAGCCAACTGGGTTCAATACAAGAGACAGTGATGGCGCTGAGGCCCCTGGAGAGTATGTGCCCCCAACTAGAGTAGCAGCTGCTGCTCTGCGACTGCCACACGATGTCATGAGGGAATGCAGGCTCCATGTGGCCAATTCCAGTCTTTTTTTTTTTTTAAGAAAATCTGGAAATTCAGATGTCTGTGTAAAATATACTGATTTATAAATGTTGGCAACTAATACAGATTTCTTTCTTTTAAATATAATGCAGCAAGTTCGCCAGGTCACTACTTTGCAACTTACACTTCAGGGATTCTCTGTGGGGAGGAAGGTGCCAAAATATTCTCCCCCACTTGCCTCAGCAGCTTTTCCTCTCTGACCTCTCACAACCAGAAGGATATCATAAGCAGACCTCCCTTCCACTAGGAAGGATATGAGCTTTGAGGAAAGTGAGGAGCAGGTCCTTCAAAGAAAATCTTGGGCTTCCAAATCCAGCCCTTTCCCTACTGCCTTTGGACAGAACAGTGTGTAACTCAAGATCATCACAGACAAGAATGTGTGCATGTTTGGGTTTCTCCAAGGAAGTACAGCCTTGTTGAGCACTGCAGGGCCTCTGGCTGAAATAAGGAAGTTGGGAAAGTAAAGAAAAGGATTCTATTTTCAATGTATTGGGCTTAAGAGAACAGCAAAACTTCCCAATTAAAACAACTTAAGACATTTTGGGTAGATTCTCAATGAGATTAAAAACTAACAATTACATATTTGGCAGCTATAAAAATAGAGAGAAGTGATATACTCACTCCCTCAATGGGGATACCTTAGGTGCCATACTTGGTGCCACAGTCAGGACTGGGACAGTTGGTAAATGAATGTGGACTAGACCCACCCATAGCAGTGAGACCTTACAGTGAGCTGGAGAGGATATCTCCAACCACGCCATGCAACAGAATGCAGGATTTGGAACCTTGGGAACTTCTAGGTGATTCTTTACAGAAAAGCAAAGTCTAGCCTCAGGGAACCCAGAAATGGTGGCGTTCCCGTATCCAGACCTGCAGTAGAAACCACAGAAACCTATGTAGAGTGGGACCCTGAAAACAGCCTACTTACTAGATCCCAGATAAACAAACTAGTTAAAAATGAGTTTGGCAAACTCTTAGAAAGCAGGGAACTATGTAATCCCTTAGAAAAATTCTTATCAAATGTTTCAAATGAATCCTTTCTGCACTTTTACTCTCTATTCCTCAAGCAGCATTCTCCACAGTTCAACTTTTGCTTTCCTGCACCACGTGGGGAAGGAGCAGGAACAGAGAGAGTGACAAAGGTCCTCTGGTCCTCACAATAGGTTCTCAGATCCCATAAAGGCCCTCAGGGGTCAATTGTACTGTTTACCCAATGATGCTGCTGGGAGCTGCTTGGTTCCACACCTCTCCCTGGGGAAGGGCTGAAGTGATAGTACACCTGTTTACAGGGCAGAGCAGGCGTAAGTAAAACAAACCTCAAAGAAGATGAAGGACAGCTTTCCATTTTTTTCCTTAGGTCTTTAGAATTCATTTGTTATACTATTCTTTAAATGATTCTATAAAATACATCTTGAGCACTTAAAAAGTAAAATGGAAAAGACAACTTAAGCCATCTTTTAAATCATAGCAAATGCCAAGAAATGTCTCAGAGGCCCGGTGATATCCCTTTGCTTAAAGCTATTTTCATTATTATTATTATTTGCCTTGGCAGTCAAATTCTTTACAAGTAGTCTGATCTACAAATAGTATAATAACTTTGGGAATGTCAGCCTTGACATTTTATTGGTTTAGGCTTCCTGCTGGTTCACGTAGGCTATTTCAGGTTCTAAAACCACACACTTTCTACCCATTCATTATCTAGAGGTCCCCACGTCCAGGCAGCAGAGAATGGGCATTGATGGCTTTTCCTAGTGTAGGACCTCTATACATCTGTCCAGATGTGGGGGAATAGAAATCTATCCTCTGAATTCTGTGTATTCTGAGAGAGCTTGAAGTCAGTTTGTCTGACTAGCAATATCCTGGTCAACACAGGGAGGCAGGAAGTGAGATGAGACCAGCCAGGCAGAAGGATTGGCCCTTTATAGCAAGAAGCCAAGAGTCTACATCATCTGGTCCAAAGAGGTAGAATCCTCCTGCTTCAGGTTAAGACAACAGTAATGGCCAACCACTGGAGCAGATGGACAGGAGCTTCTGAGAGGCTCAGAGAACTAATGACGTCTACACAATCATAGATCTAGGGATCCAGCCCTGATCTTGGAGGATGGGTGGAGATATGGTTCACCTCTAGAGAAATTGGATTGAAAACATTTGATGAGGGGTCAGGATCATTTTGCCATCAACTTGGATTCAGATTTGGTCCCAGCTCCACCCATGAAACTTGAATAGACTCCAGGGCCTAAAGCAGAAAACTACTCAAACAGTCTGCTTTCTCTTGGCATTAAGGACACTGCTTCCAAGACATGCTGACCTTGAAGGTTATGATCTCCCTCAAGTCACCAAAGAGAAAGTAGGAGTGGAGTAGCTTCCATACCCTTGTCAAAGGGGGAGATGGATCTTTTAACCTGACAGACCTCACTCTCACTGGGCCAAGGTGGGGACCGAGACAAATTTATTATCCCTAAGAACTGCTCAGGCCAAGAACAGGAGCAGTAAAGAGGCTGAGGTAGGAAAGGTGGAAATGAGAGAAAAGGGGTGGGTTATTATTAAAAAAATTGGCTAATTCAGATGACCATCTTCAAAGTGTCCCCGACTTAAAGTGAGATTGCATGGACCTAGCATAAAAGCTATTAGGTTGATGCAAAAGTAATTGTGGTTTTTGTCATGAAAGTAATGGCAAAATTGTAATTACTTTTGCACCAGCCTAATAAATCCAACAGATTGAGAACAATACTGTAATTCATGAGTTAAGAAGGTCTGGGTAGCATTCACACATAATGAGTATTTTATAATTTATGTCTAACTGGGCTAAAGCAGGCAAACCTGTACAGTCATGCATCACTTAATGGTGGGAATACATTCTGAGAAACGCATCACTAGCCTATTTCATCACAGTATAAACACCAAAGAGTGCACTCACACAAACCTGAATGGCATAGCCTACTACACACCCAGGCTATGTGATCTAGCCTATTGCTCTCAGGCTGCAAACCTGTCCAGCATGTTACTGTACTGTAGGCAATTATAATACAACAGACAGAATTTGTGTATCTAAACATAGAAAAGGTACAGTAAAAAGATGATACAAAATATTTTAAAAAGTTACACCTGTCTAGGGCACTTACTGTAAATGAAGCTTGCAGGACTGGAAATTGCTCTGGATGACTGAGTGACAGAATGAGTGGTGAATGAATATGAAGGCCTAGGACATTACTGTACACTTCTGTAGTCTTTATAAACACTGTACACTTAGGCTACACTAACTTGATAAAAAATTCTTTCTTCAAGAATAAATTAACCTTACCTTACAATAACTTTTTTTCTATATGAACTTTTTACTCTTTTATAATTTGTTTACTCTTATAATACTCTTTTACTCCTTTATAATAACACTTAGCTTAAAACACAAACATACAACTCTACAAAAAATATCCTTTATACCCTTATTTTATAAGCTTTTTTCTATTTTTAATTTTTTTTTAACTTTTGAAACTTTTGTGTTAAGAACCAAGACACAAATGCACACAGTGATATTGATCCTCTTGACCCTAGGCCTACCCAGGGTCAAGAGGATCAATATCACTGTCTTCCACCTCCACATTTTGTCCCACAGAAAGGTCTTCAGGGGCTATAACACACATGGGGCTGCCATCTCCTGCTATAACAATACCTTCTTCTGGATACCTCCTGAAGGACCTACCTGAGGATGTTTTACAATTAACTCTTTTTTTTCAGAAGTAGGAGTGTACTCTAAAATAAAGTATAATATGGTAAATACATACACCATAGTTCTTTATTCTTTATAACGTAGTTCTTTATTCTCATTATCAAATATCATGTGCTGTACAAAATTGTACATGCTATACTTTCATATGCCTGGCAGAACAGTAGGTTTGTTTACACCAGCATAACCACAAACAGTGTGATGCACTGCGCTACAATGGTTACAATGACTACGAAGTCACTAGACGATAGGAACTTTTCAGCTCCATTATAATCCTACGGGACCATCATTGTACATGCAGTTTGTCATTGACCCAGACAGTCTTACACAGCACATGACTATACTTGGCCTGCCCCTGCTTTCTAGGTCCATGTCATAGTCTTGCCACCCATGTTTGTTAAGAACTCTTTGGCCTCATGTATCAAGCACGTTGCCAAACTGGCTTAAGCATAAGGAGGGGATGTATTATAAGGACCCACTGCTTTGTAGAACTCAGGTTTAGTAAATCTCTTGCTGAGACTTGGGAGGGAATCTCAAGAATGAGAGAGCCTGTTTCTGCTTCTCTGAACATCTGCTTCATTTTTTTCTCTCTCCAGACAGGCTTTCTCTGACTCTGAGGTCTACATGTTAGCTCTCCCTCTCTTTCTCCTACTTTCTTCTCTCTGTCTCAACTTCAACACACAGGGAGAGAATCTGCCTGGCCCAGCTTGGATCTGGCGCACATCCCTTGTTCATTCAGAAACAGCTAAGGAAGGGGAAGTCTATGTATTGCATCATGACCCAGAGGAATCTTAGTGACCTGTGTTTCTCAAACTTTGATATGCACATGCATCACCTGGTCATCTGCTTTACATATAAACTCTGATGAAATCTGGGATGAAGCCCAAGATTCTACATTGTTAATAAGCCCCCAGTTGATACTACTGCTGCTGGTCTGTGAATCACATGTAGCAAAGTTCTAGAAGATGGGTTGAGGCAAGTCCCAGACATGACGAAGCCATTTTTTTTTTCCTGTGCCAAATGCAATATGTGGCCTTTTTATGCCATTCTTCTGGCTCCTGGACACTCATCACACCTTGTCACAGAGTGGGGTTTCTTCAAATGTGCTTGTCTTCTCTGAGTAGACCCTCATGTCCTCTAAAGACTTCTCCCTTAGACTCTTCTAACCACCAATCTCAGAAGAACTCCCAGTCTCTGTTTTGTCCTCATCTAGTTTTCATGGAAAAAAGTGATCTGATGAGCACCATTAATGGTAGTCTAGTCCATGAGTATTCAATCAAAAATATTTATAAAATATTGATGTATTTCCTTTTTTATTTACAAAAATAAAAATGCTATATGGCTAAAGAAATGAATCTCTAATGGGGGCATTTCAATCATTGTGGTAGGTAGACAAAAAATTTAAGACAGAAACAGTGCTACCCAATTGTGCTTTGGGGTCTGGAGAAACCGTGGATACTGGTTGCCATACTGACTGACTCGTTGTTGACTCAGAAGTGGGCTGAGTTCACCCCTATCATGGGCTGAACTGACTTCAGAACCAAGGGCGGTGAACAAAGAGACCTGTCCATGTCCTAACTAAAATCATCCAGGTAATATATGTGAAATTCATCGTCTACATTCAAAATTACATTTTGTTGTGTGTAATATCACTTGAGTATTTTCATAAAGAAAACTACATTAGATAAACACTCAGCCAACAGAGGAGTACAGAAGGGCAGTATTGGTACCTGAATCCTTAGTGTTGTGCAGGGCATAAGAAGGGTTGCAATTATTACATTTATCTTAAAGCCTATAAATGTTTTTTTAAAATCCAATTGAAATAAGTTGGTCATAGCACTAAAGTTTCCTAAATAGGAGCTGTCTTTTTGTCTCTTTGTGAGCATTTTAATGAAAATACTCCCCCAATATCCTATAGGCATTTCTCTAAGCCTTCCCAAGAAAGTGATTTTCTGCAGTCTATGTAAGGATTCATTGATTTCTAAAGACTAAAATGTATTGATCTTCTATATAAACACCCAGAATCCATTTGAAAATGCTACAAGATTTTGTTGCCTCTTGCACCCAGTGGCACAAAAATCTTGGAAGATGATAGCTGCTTCCAGCAAGGCCCTGTGTTTACTCAGGTTTCTTCATTTCTCATATGTGTGTGTTTGCACGCCAAGCCGGGAGCATGTACTCCCATCATTAGTAACCTCTTACAAAATAGACTTCCTCAATTTACTGCAAATTCTGAAGGAATAAAAATGAAGCAAATAAGTGCAGTCCATCTTTCTTCAGGACCAGATGCTCCTGCAGTGTGTATCTGGCAATTCTTTCATCCACCTATTAGACCAGCTGGAATGGGGAAAGAGGAATGCTTTGAATAAGAATACAACAGTTGCAGGAAGATTTTTCATCAGCCAGGGCTGTTGATAAAACAGTCAGTTTGAGGTTAGGAGTGACGCATATTGGAGTCTCTGCCTAAGACATCAAAGTTACTCATCAGAAGACCTGAAAGTAAATCGTAGTCTCCCTATTGTTTGTTTGTTTGTTTAAGCTAGTGTCATTCAGGCAATAGCATGCATCCAGGCTAATGCTAACCTAGAATTTGCCAGCTCATAATTCTATGAATAATTTTTCAAAGTATTTCCATCTAATCTCAGAGAGATAGACATTTTCAATTTGAGTAGTTAATTCCTCTAGTTACAGAAATTGCTTGCCAAATGTGAATATTAATTTGCCAATTAAAGGAGTCACCTGGATAATGGCCAGCAATGTCTCACGTGGCACATGATGGCTCTCCCACACACCCAATCCAGGTCTATTCCAGGTAAAATACATAATTTTGTGTAGAAAATAAGACTTAGACTGGGGTTTAATATGAGAAAAATGAGAAGAATAAAGACAATTTATTACTGTAGTGGTGGCAAACCTGGATCCTGGAATCACACATGAACTGAATTGTGATGATAAAACTTCCTTACTTGTGTTGTTTAGGTTCATCACCTGCAAAATAGAAATGTTTGCTGTGAAGTACACTGAGATCAGGTGGGAGACGTGTATACAGAGTCTGCACACAGGGAGAGCTCAGAGCTTAGAGCTATTGCTGTACTTTTCTGATCCCACCGGCCCAGCTCTACTCAATCTTCACCAGCCCTAAGGAAAAGAGAACAGAAACAAACAAACAAACACAAGCAAAGGCTACATGGGAGAGAGAATGGGAAGAACTGTGAAGAACTTTCTAGAACTGTTGTCATACCCTCAGAAGTAATAGAACGAAGTTAAAGTCTTCTTTTCACTTGCTCTTTTGCAACCAGGCTGACCCAGTCTGAGCAACAGACTTTACATTTTATGTTTGCATTTCTCTCTTTGTGACTATTCTCGTAAGAAAAGGACTGTCATGCTGCTGTTTTCCAAAAATTCAGGGGCAAATACCACTGGGGGAAAAAACCCTCCAAATAGCTGTTTCCTTATTCATCCAGGACTGTCCTATAGTGCCATCTGCCCTCAGAGCTGAGCTTAGCAGAGCTCTTGGGAGCTCCACAGGCCTCTGGGATGCAGCTTTTTGAGGTTGGATAGGACAAGGTAACTAGAGGTTTCAGGACTATTCTAGAAATGTTGTTTCTTTGGAGGTCCAAAGTTTTCCATCATTTTTTCTACATGGGTAGAATAATGAAAATGAGTGTGAAGAGGAGGCTGAGGAGGAGCAAACAGATGAGTACAAACATTATTTTTCTCATCTGCGAAGGAAACAGCTTCTTTGGACATAGACTCCACTTTGACAAAGCTGCTGCATCCAAATCCTATACTGTGAACAACTTTCAGTCATCTAGCCACATTCCTGGCATGTACACAAAAGGTGACAGATATTCATAGTTTGGAATACCCAAAAGCATTTATATCCTTTAGAAGGATTTGGAATGTAGGAAAAACAGAGCAAGTTACTGTTCAGCTAGTTCAAGCCTGGCTTAATTCCAAGCATTTCAAATTCAGAGCATCTGGAACTTTCTTCGATGTACTACCAAGTACAGAGCTTACAGAAGCATGCGCTTTGATAATCCCAACCAGGGTGGCCATATACAAGGCCACTGAGCCCTTGACAACATGCTTTCTGTCTCCAGATCCCTACAGCAAGGTGTTTGTGAGGCTGGTTGCTCAGGCACCGGGCAGTGCTCTCCACTCTGCTCCCGTCCCACTGCTAATAAAACCCGTGGGAGCCAATTATAATGCAGTTACTCCTCTAGCAGAGGTTCAGCCCGTGTTTTATAGAAGGCATCCATATTGCTCACTAGAGACCCTGGAATCAGAGTTCTGTTCAGTGTCTGCTTGTATTCACTGGAACTATCACATTACTGAATCTGCAAAGAACACAAAACTTGGCTTTTTTTGAGTATATGTGGGTAAAACTCGTTGATGGTGAGTGTGAGGCGCTTTGACTTGTTTACCAAAACATCTTTGAAATGAGAGTAATTTCAGTAACTGAAGTGATGACATTTTGTTTTAGCCCTCTCCTCTGAGTGGATTATGTGAAAATGTCTAAACAAGCAAAAATGCTCTTTCTGTACATTGCAAAATGGCAGCCTTTAAAGGAACTACTAATATTGTTTATTTAAGGGAAAACATTTAAGAAAGTGTAGTAGCCATGCAGTTAAGCAAGATTTTTAAAAACTGCATTCTAAGGAGATTCAATCTAGCTTTGAGAATCTACAGAACTGGAACAGAATAGTGGTTAGGAAGTTAAAATGCGGTTATGTTTTCAGTGTGGACATCCTAGCTCGATGGATCCCAGCAAGATGACACAGGTATTCCGTTCACATTTTGATACTAAATCTGTCCTGGACAGCTCTATCTGCCAAGTCTGAAAAACACAGGTGTGAGAAAAGATAAGGAAGCAGTCACAATTCTTCATACATTTTCTGAATCTCCTTTAGAGGATGAACCTATATTAGTGTTACTTTCTTCAAGAAGTTTTCTGTCAGAAAGGAGTTTTGTGAAGGAAACGAGTTCTGATTAGGATAGTCCATTTTTGTCTTCCCAAAGCTTTGATCTGTCACAGACCAAGAATCTGACAAAATGGATCACAAAGTTTTGAGAAGAGACTGAAATATTCCCATTGTGTGACCAGTGCCATCTTAGGTTCAGACTTGGAGAGCGGAAGAAGTGAGAAGGGGAGACCTGATTGTTGTTTGTACATTTTTCACTGGCAGATAGCCTTGAAGCCTTTCCGAAGAGAGAGCTATTCTGTTCCTGTCAACTTTCTAGCTTTCTGTTATTAAAGGAGGGTGTGTATAGACCTCATATCTGTAAAGTAATACCTTTATCCAAAATAAATTATCTTTACAAGTAACTACAACTTGCCTTCCAAATAACAAAGTGATCCTTAACTTTGAGACAGGTCTTGCTGCAATAGATGACCTGCCTTGAGGAGCAGACAATAAAGAACAGAATTTAGCACTTTTTAAATGATTTGGGATCATCTTCTCAGCCCGGATGAAAGCTGTTCAGAGTCGCAAGGAATGTCTCTGGGTTGACAGCAAGAATAAGGTGATGCCAGTTCATAGGAGTTGGGGACACTAACCCTCTGGACTCTGTATCGAGTATGAGTGGCCTCTGCTCCCAAGTATCTGACTTGGGAGATGAAGGGCTCCTGGATTTGCTGACTAGGGGGTTTCCCTGTACAATTATTGTAAAATTAAACACAAACACCAGGCTCGTGTTCATTCCATTTGTGATTGTGGTATCTCAAATGGAGGCCACCAGACCTGAGTCTTCTTCCCTTGAAAACAGCACTTGAGTTAAGTCACATAAGACAGATCCCACTTATTCCTGGAGATGTCTATCTGTCCCAAAAGCAGAGAGCAGAGTGTGCTCATGATCGCAGCAACGAGAAGGAGCCACTGGTTGCAGGAAGTAAGCCACTTTTACTAAGCAGGGCCTTTACGTGTCTCTAAACAGTGTTGTTCATCTTTTTGCTTTTATTCACTAATAAACACATGAGAAGATGAACATTTGCTGAGCAGGAAGCAAATAAAGACACACACACACACACACACACACACACATATAATCACCTCCCAATGAACCTATCTCCAAATACCAACACACACACGGGAGGTTGGGAATTCAACATATGAATTTAGGTGGGGGCAAAGGGAGACAAAAATATTCAGTTCATAATACATGCTTATCACATTTGTGAATTACACAGAGCCCCAAGGGAGAATATGCCCTGTAATTTTGTGTCCAGTCTGAGCTCTGCATATCATGTGAGAAAATGAAAACCAGAACTGTATTTAGAGGAAATAAATTAATTGGGCAATGTTCTAGAAACCATATCATAGAAATAATTGAAGTTCAAGAAACCACAGTTCTTTATCATTAAGAAAGAACTAAGAGGGAGCACAATCCACAAATATTGTTTGTGGATACTTGGAGAGTTGCCTGAAGAAGAAGGATTTGACTTCTCTGTAGTCCCAGCATGTGGAATAAGTGACAGTTATAGAAGGAGGTAGATTTTGGAAAAATAGAAGGTAGAACTTCCCAGTAAAGAAAGCTCCTCAAAATTGTAAATTAGTAAGCTCTTCAGCACTGAGCTCATTTAGGCAGGCAATCCTCTTTCAGAGACGTTCTAATGGAAATACTTAAATTGGACAGAATTTGAAACTAGATTTCTCCACATTCTGACTCTAAGATGTTACATTTTAAGAGTCTGCTCTTTAATAATCAATCTTTAAATGATTTGTATAGGTATGGAAGAGAGAATATAAAGACCAAAGAAATCTATAATATTATTTTTGTCTTGAATGAAGGGTAAGAAGTGTTCTTCTTCCTTAGAGGTACAGTTAAGATGAAGCATTCAAAGGAAATGGAAGTGTTCTGATCAAGTGGGTAAAAAGGATTATAAACTTAGGAATGAGTTGATAGGAAAATCTCACCTCAGGGAAATCGTGGGATAAGAGTTTTGTTGTTGCTGTTGCTTTGTTTTGTTTAGAGGCCTACATTTTGTTTATTGCATGGCCTGTATCTCTATTATAGAAAAGACAAACTGATGGCTGTTTATTACCCAATAAATAGTCGGTGAGTTTGTTGCAAGAAAACTTAATCTCAGTCAATAGAAAATAAAATCGATCTGTGAGTTATCTGCCATCACTAAGGAAATGTAACCCTTACATAATCTCACTTTTATGTAATCAGTTTCTACACTGTAGTCCACTGGCTCTT
This sequence comes from Theropithecus gelada, assembly GCF_003255815.1. Taxonomy (NCBI): domain Eukaryota; kingdom Metazoa; phylum Chordata; class Mammalia; order Primates; family Cercopithecidae; genus Theropithecus; species Theropithecus gelada. The sequence goes on from NC_037671.1 coordinate 160,723,378, forward strand.
TTTTTATGTTGGGAATATATAAAAATTCATTTTATTCTAACAAAGATATGTGTTTCAGATTAATTTGCTTTCTCTTCTGAAAATTAAGTTCTATGTAATTAAACCAACTGAAAATACAAACAACCTAAAAGATATCAATTAGAAGGAACTTGCTAAAACACTTGTGGATCCAATGGTTGACTAAACGTACTAGAAAATGAGATAATAAGGGCAGGACAGTATCTATTTTATCTGTCACTATATAGCTTGCCCTTCATAGTGCCTGCTACCAGGAGGTCCTCAATAAAAATTTATGTTATCAGGGCTGGACACGGTGGCTCATGCCTGTAATCCCAGCACTTTGGGAGGCCAAGGCAGGTGGAACACCTGAGGTTGGGAGTTCGAGACCAGCCTGACCAACATGGAGAAACCGTGTCTCTACTAAAAATACAAAAATTAGCCAGGCGTGGTGCATGCCTGTTATCCCAGCTACTCAGGAGGCTGAGGCAGGAGAATAGCTTGAACCTGGGAGGCGGAGGTTGCGGTGAGCTGAGATGGCACCATTGCACTCCAGGCTGGGCAACAAGAGCAAAACTCTGTCTCAAAAAAAAAAATTGTGTTATCAAATGAATGGAAAACTATTTTCAGGGAAATATTAACTCAGTTGATGAAATATGTGAAAACATATCAATCAAATTCATTCTAGAGAATTGGTTTAATTACAGTGGTTTATGTTGCTTTTTCAGGAGTTAACTGCCCACTTGATGGGTTTCTGGTTTCTCTCTATTTTCTTGGTTCTGTTTGCTGTTTTGTTATTGAATGCGCAACAGATGTTTAAGAAGATATGAAACTCAAATTCAATTTAAATATTGATTATGTCTCAAACTAGTTATAGATTCTATTAATAGAAAGTTTGCTTTTATGAAACCCTTATGGGTCCAAAACAAAGGATATCTAAAGCAAATATGTGGATAATATGGATTATGTGGGGAATGCATTGTTGCAGACTATGGTCACAGTATGAAAAAAATTGAAACAAAAAATGTGTATTTGGATGTCTTGAGGTGAGAAAACAAATGCACAATGTTATTACAGAAGGTAGAAGATTCAGTCAGAAAACACACCGAGCTGGGAGCTGGGAACTCTGAATTTTCATCAGAGACATTGGTGTCATTGAGGTCTTGGACCTCAATTAACTCATTGATAAAATGAAGGCTAGGACCTAGTCACAGAAGATAAGACTAAAGCAATGGTTGTCAAAGTGTTTTCCTTCAGCCTCACTTGAGAACTTGTTGGAAATGCCAAATCTTTGCTGGACTTATTCAGTCATAAACTCTCGAATTGGGACCCAGCAATCTGTTTTAATTTTTTTGGGGGGGGCGCTTTGTTTTTTGTTTTTTTTTTTTTTTTTTTGAGACAGAGTCTTGCTCTGTCACCCAGGCTGGAGTGCAGTGGCATGGTCTTGGTTCACTGCAACCTCCACCTCCTGGGCTCAAGCAATTCTCCTGCCTCAGCCTACCAAGTAGCTGGGATTATGGGTGCCCGCACCATGCCCAGCTAATTTTTGTATTTTTAGTAGAGACAGGGTTTCGCCATGTTGGCCTGGCTGGTCTCAAACTCCTGACCTTGGGTGATCTGCCTGCCTCAGCCCCGCAAAGTGCTGGGATTACAGGTGTGAGCCACTGTGCCCAGCCAGCAATCTGTTTTGAAAATCCTCCAGGTGTTTCTGATGAATATTTAATTTTGAAAACCATGAGCTTTCGGTTCTCTGGGAAACAAGTGGTGAGGGTTTTCAAGATTCCTTTTCCCCTCTGCTCCCAACAGCTCTTGAAACAGAACCTCCTACAACCTGGGCGGCAGCATCCTGCTAGCCAGGAGTTGAAGTTAGACGTATAGAAATAGCAGCTGTTCTTTCTGTAGATATATTGTGCAGCATGGTAACTATGGTTAATGACGACATATGGTATGTTTGAAGATTGCTTTAAAAAGCAGATTTTAAATGTTCTCACTACAAATAAGTGATAAGTATGTGAGGTAATGTTACTAGAAAGGGGTCCCAATCCAGACCCCAAGAGAGGGTTCTTGGATCTTGTGCAAGAATGAATTTGGGGCAAGTCCATAGAGCTAAGTGACAGTACATTTATTAAGAAAGTAAAGGATTAAAGAATGGCTACTTCATGAGCAGAGCAGCCCTTATGGCTGCTGGTTGCCCATTTTTATGGTTATTTCTTAATTATATGCTAAATAGGGGGTGGGTTATTCATGAATTTTCTGGGAAAGGGGTGGGCAATTCCTGGAACTGAGGGTTCCTCCCCTTTTTAGACCATATAGGGTAACTTCCTTATGTTGCCATGGCATTTGTAAACTGTCATGGCGCTGGTGGGAGTGTAGCAGTGAGGACGACCAGAGGTCACTCTTATCGCCATCTTGGTTTTGGTGGGCTTTGTCTGGCTTCTTTACTGCAACCTACTTTATCAGCAAGGTTTTTGACCTGTATCTCGTGCTAACATCCTATCTCATCCTGTAACTAAGAATGCCTAACCTCCTGGGAATGCAGCTCATCAGGTCTTTTTCCCAGTCCCTATTCAAGATGGAGTTGCTCTGGTTCCAATATCTCTGACAGTAATGCATGTGTTGATTCATTAGGTTGATTGGTCATTCCACAATTAGTACATATTTCAGAACATCACGATGTACACCACAAATATATACAATTTTCATTTGTCAATTAAAATAAAATTTTTAAAAAAGAAAGAGATAGTTCTGTTACTCTTCGTCATTTCTCCTCCCTACAACTCACATTCACCAATACCAGCAAATTGTTCTCAAGTGGCTACTTCCTGCTTGCTGATGGCTGAAATTCCTTCTGCTAGGAGAAAGCCTTTGGGTCCAAGAATTAGATTAGTGTTGTTATATATTTATATGTTAATCTTAGGTTAACAATATACTAATAATATAATGAGGTAATTTTTCTTCGAGTGCTTTTTAGTCATGCATAAAAAATTGCTTTGTGAGTGTGATGTCAGACAAGACAAAACCAGCTGAAGGCAGAAAGAATGATGAGGGCTATCAGAGAGCTGTAGAGAGAAAAAAAGAGGCTGTAAGCTTTCAAGACTTTATGCCCATGCCTTGAGTTACCTTCAACATGCATGTTGATCGAGGAGACACCGTGAAGATAGATTATTTTCCTGTAGGTACAAAATAACACTGTTCTCTTTCATATGATTCTTGAAGGTTTTTGGTTTGTTTTGGTTTTTGTTGTTGCTTAATCCACAAAAGAGCTTCCTTGCTGAAGTATAGGTTAATCAAATGTTATTAAATCCATAGTTTATCCCTCTTCATCATCATTACGAGAAATCAAAGGTCAAAGATGGCTGCCTCTTCATTCCTTTCCACAAACATTAGACCAGGGTGTCCAACCTTTTGGCTTCCCTGGGCCACACTGAAAGAAGAAGAATTGTCTTGGGCCACACATAAAATACACCAACACTAATGATAACTGATGAGCTAAAAAAAAAAAAAAAAAAAAAAATCGCAAAAGTCTCATAATGTTTTAAGAAAGTTTACAAATAAGTATTGGGCCACATTCAAAGCCATCCCAGGCCGCATGCTGCCCGTGGGCCGTGGATGGGACAAGCTTGTTCTAAATATTTTCACCACAGCAGTCTCTTAGATATATTCCACTTTCTAAGTATTCCATTTGAGGTAACATTTCTGTTTCATTTCAGGTTTCAAATATATATCATTAATGTACATTTCAGGTTATTTTTAGCTTATAATATGTTAAAGTTCAAATCAAGCTGGCACTGCACAGTGCCTAAGACAGGATCTTGAGCAGCAAACACTTAATAACATTTGTGATGATACTTCAAATTTTTTCTGTCCAGCTTTTACGTATTAGAATAAACAGATTAGCTTTCCTTTTTACTTAATTGTTCCCTGTAGCTAGAATTTGTGGATGGTTTATATTCAGGAAAAATGATAGCAAATGAAGGAAAATATGACTCAAAATATGTGCTACATGTCCATTTATATTTCATCTACAGCTATTAAAATATTATTTCCCAGTGTTTGGTCGATGGAAAGAACACACTTAAGAAACTTCAAAGTAACTCTGTTCCATAAGTGGGAATAGTAATTTCTATGAAGTATGAAACTTTACAATTCATAAAGTGCTTTCAAGTACACAATCTCATGTGCCCCTCCCAACAGCCCTGTGAAGTAAGTGTAGGGTAATGACTTCTTATTTACTTGGCTGGAGAATATGGTTGGAGAAAATTCAATGACTTGCCCAATGTCACACAGTGAGTTGTGAAACCCTTCAGTGGTCCAAATGCTCCTATCACCATGCCCAGTTGTTACCTCCTCCATCCTCATCATGAGCTGAATTCCCCTTCCTCTGCCATCTGGTCAACCCCTGCTACATTGGGCCAGGTCACATTTCTGTAGGTGGCATGAAAAAAATGGGGACAACACTGATAGGTGGACTCAACTGGTGAGAGGTAAAGACTATCCTGCATGTGACTCCAAAGATAAACATCAAAAGTTCAGCCTTAGTCAACATCTTAGCATTCCACAATAGAGTTGAAGGTATCACCTATTTCATCTTTCAGAGGAATGTCTTCTTGGTTCTAAATTCCATAGTTTTCAAGTCTGGCTAACCCTTGGAATTACCTGGGAAGATTTTTAAAATTCAGATGCTCCAATCTCACCATGCAGTGATTGTAGCATCAGGCTCAAGCGCTGATATTTTTGAAAGCTCCCCAGGTGACTCTAACATGCAGCCAGGGTTGAGAGCCACTGATGCAGCGGAGATGGCAGCAAGACTGTTATAAGCTGGCATAGAAGCTGCCTTTTTCTCCCTCAAACTAGATAAAAAGAGCATGTCTGTTGACAGTCCTAACCATTTCTATGAGGAGACCTTGTATAATTTCAAAGCAAGCCGGAAGCTTGCGTCTACTCAGGAATTCCTGTGGGACATTATTAAAGGATTTATGGTTAACTGATGGGCTGAATTAATGGTGAGCATTAAGGCAGATTGAACCTCAAAATTCGGGCAGATTAACAAAGTGACCAAGGTAGAGGTAGAGATTTCAAGCTTAACTTTGAGTTTGCTGTCTTTCCTAAGACGACTACTGGTAGTAATAAAAAGCAAGCTTTCTTTCCTTCACCAGTCAAGTGGACATGGACCAGCCCTTATAAAAACTCGAGTCTATCCAAAGAGACATAGGACGAGAGGTATAATTAACCCGAGGAAGCAAATAAACAACAGCAGCCTGAAAAACAGCTTCCAGAAATCTAAGAGGGATCCCAGTTTCTCAGTTCTGTTTTTAAACTACCCCTTCCTTCTCCTGCAGAAGTAAACTCCTGGAAATTATACTAAGAGCTAAAGTTGCCTCTTCTTGTATTGGATCTGTGTGTGTGTGTGTGTGGGGGGGGGTGTTTTATGTATATTAAGAAGGGAGGTGGGAAGGAGAGGACATTGGCCTAATTATCACTGAGATTGTGTCTTGTGAATTCCATTGAGGAAACACTTCAGAATAAGCACATTTGTTAAAGTGGAAGAGTTATTTTACACTTCATACAAAAATGAAAAGATGAATGTATCATTCACAGTTATATTACTAGAGGGGAAAAAATAGTGTGATGCTCCTCAACAGGGTTGAGTTACACAAATTTTATCTGAAGCTTCTATTTCACCAAAGATACATCTGACCCCATCCTACCTAGAGTAAGGGAATATTTAATTATTAATTAATCTTTTGCAGCAAAGCACATGTATAAATGGATTCATAGTTAGAAAGCCATTAATGCCAACTGAAATGTCTTCACAATTTATAGAAGTCATGGATACAGTAGAGCCTATGATACACTCAAAAAGCCGATTGGAAGAGACTTTTTAAACTCAAGAACCCTGTCTTTATTATATTAGAACACTAATTAATTTCATTTATTCAATTATATTAAACAAGCACTTATTGAGGGTCTAGGACAGGTTTGGCATTGTTGAGAGTAAAGAATAAGATAGCACCTCCTCATAATAACTACAAACATGTATCAAACAATTCGAGAATGCTAAGAATTATTTTATTAGATAGCATGTACTAAAGCTCTCATTTTAAAAAATATTACTAGAGAAAATGTGGAATAGAAACAGTGAGTGCTATCAGCAGTTCAAAGGATCTAAAACAGAGTTAGTCACAGTCATAGGGCTCAGTTTTTAATCTTTCCTCATGCTCTCAAATCTTCCTGAAACAGCGCTTTCATCAGTAGTAAGCATTGGCTTCCCCATAATCAAAGATTATTCAGAATGAGAACCATCCATCCTGCTTTTTCATGTCCCCTCCCAACTCTTCATCCTCTCATCAATGAGGCCAAGTCCCTTCATGCTGCCCTGGAACTCTTTGGCCCGGGCCTTTGGTCACACAAGTCCTACAGGCCTCCAGGCCCTCTGGTCACTGAGTTCATGTCCCAAACCTTAACCCTCCCCCAGGCCCCACCCTCGATACAGATATACCACTGCTTCTCAATCCCTACTCATCCATCTAAATCCAGTCACAGACATGAAACTTCCTCTGACAAATCCAGGAAAAGGAAGCATGGTGTATATCAATAGAAATGTGTCTGAATCCCACTATATCTGAAACCATTAAAGGTTCTTAAAAATGTATTTTTTTAAAGGTTTACATCCGAAAGAGATACAAATAGTATTTTTTGTCGTTGGCAGAACAAATTTCTGACTCTTGCTTAATCAGCCAGTGAAGACACTGATGAGTATGAGTCGACTCAAGGGTAACAGCAGAAAATGAAAGCCAGTGCGTACAAATGGGAAGGTGGTCTCTTCTGAGGAGAATAGAAAATTATTCCCTAGTGGTAGAAAAATACCGTTGTGGTGAAGTTCTTAAAAGTGATCAGCATACCTATATGTTATGTGCAAAACAGGTTATCTTCCTCTGCTCTGCTTAGCTGATTAGTCTGAGAGACATTTTTACCTGCCCAGGGATACCAGCTCAAAGCCTTGCCCATATCCATTAACTAAAGACATTTTACTACAAGACAATTTGAGTGAATTATAAATAGTCTAAATTTATTTGTCAAAGGAATAATTGGAACTACATTAAAATAAAAATTAATGAAAAGAGAATTAACATAAACCTAGAGGTTTTCTTTAAAATCCTATTATATAGGAATTGTTTTGTAATTTAATTGTTAATTAACAGCATAAATTTCTCAGCTTTCTTTGAATAAATGGATACACACATGCACACACACAGCAAAGGAGAGAGAGTTGGGTTTGTTTGTTTTTTTTTTTTAATTTCTCAAAGTTAGATCAAATCTCATGAAAAGTTTACCATTGACTAAAATAAAACCTCTACTTGATGGTGATATATGCCTAGACACAGGATCTTTACCAAGAGGACATCAATTTCTTAGTGTCAAATAGGCAAACCTAAATAAATATATTCAGAATAATAGCATAGAATTTTCTAATTTCAAAATTATGACTTTATATTTTTGGCATACTTATTGGTCCATTTGTAAACAAGAATGTCTTTCAAACTGGTTTCTCTTGATTTCTAGATTTGTTTATTCAAACAAATCAAGCAAGGATACATGCTGTTGTATAGATCATAAATATGTTTGAGCTAAAAATTAACCTCACTCAGAAATTCACTGATTCATCAAATGATTCATCAACCAGCATGTGATAGATTTAGATTCCCTTTAACTTAAGTATTGTATAGACTCCCTACCACGAAGAAGTAACATAATACCGTATTAGTTTTCTATCCTTACAAAAGGCGAGAAAATAACAGAGGCAAAAGCACAGATTTTTATCAATATAGGACAAGGAGGACTGTTTTGTAAGTTTTTTTCAGATTAACCCATTTAGACAATCTAGCTTTGTTGCTGAGAGAAGTATCCTTTTCTCTTTTTAGCTCATTATCTGTCCTGTTGTCAAAGGTTAAACAGCAGAAATATGTTCATTTGGTCCAACTGTAGTCTTTTATCTTGGTCTCGTTGTTTTGATCCAATACTGGGAAGAAAAATCCATCTAGTTACCCCACTTCTTTTCTAGTGTGTGCAGCACTTGGGTGAGTAAATGTGAAGGATCCAGGGTAGATTACAGAAAATATACTGTTCGGTATTTTCTCCTCCTGAGAAATAGCAATCCCCACTTAGAGCACAGAGATGCTGTGAAGATTAGTCACATTAAATTTGAGTATAGTCCATTGGAGATATGCTACTGTGATCAACTGTTAAATCCAATAAGAAACACTGAGACCATCATCCACTCCTCTGAACTATCCTTTAATAGCCCAGTCCTGATGGAAGCTGGAGGCCATGATTCAGTTCAAATCTGTGACTTTATTCTCGTTTTCTGTTTTGTTTTGTTTTGTTTTGACCATATGGTAATTTCAAGAAGCAGGCTGGGCACAATGGCTCAACCCTGAAATCCCAGCACTTTGGGAGGCCAAAACAGGCAGATTGCTTGAGCCCAGGGGTTCGAGACCTAAGCAATATGATGAGGCCCTGTCTCAACAAAAAATCCAAAAATTAGCCAGGTGTGGTAGCATGTACCTGTAGTCCCAACTACTAGGGAAGCTGAGTGGGGAGGATTGCTTGAGCTTGGAAGGTCAAGACTGCAATGAGCCATGATCATGCCACAGCATTCCAGCCTAGCTGATAGAGACCCTGTCTCAAAAATAAAATAAAATAAAATAAAACCCATAGAAAGCAGTTTTATGGTAAAAAGAACTCATATGCATTTATTCTTTTTCTGAAATTTCACTACTAGGAATCTGTCAAAAGTAAAAAATCTAAAATATCGGAAAAAGCTCTTTATTCAGAGATGTTTCTTATAAGCACCAAACATTTAATAACAATCTGCATGCCTATGAATACAGAAGAGATGAATTTAATTATCATAGAAGCATATGTTGAAACATCATTAAACACTATATTTGCAAAAAGTTTTTATGGAAAGGAGAACTGTTTCTCTTACAATGTTAAATGGAGAAGGAGAACACAAGATGGTATAAATGATACAATATCAACTATGTAACATTTATGTAGGGATAAGACTCGAAAGATAACAGAATATTAGCAATCGCCAATGGGTGGGAGGTTATTATATGGTTATTTTCTTTTTAATACTGTGCTTTTATTCCTCACTTACTATAAGGATCGTTTATTACATTTTACAAAACAAACAAACATACACTAATGGAAATGGAGTCAGGAAACTTATTTTCCAAGCTACTCTACCATTGTAAATTTTATGTTAGGCAAGTCTCTAATGCAGTGCATTGATAGAATATGGCCGTTTTACCTTCTAAGACTCCTATAATTAAATGATGTAACGTATTTGAAATCATTTTTTATTTTAAAATTCCAATATAATTACATAATTATATTATTTAGAGGAGAAAAAGAAGGATTTTTATAGTTTTTCCAAGTAAGAATACTTATTTACATAGTGAAAATAGACGTTCACTATGATTCTTTCTGCCACCAGTTGGAATTCAGTTTTCTGAATAGTTTTTTACACAGTTTTTTGTGTGGACTATGGTATAACACATTGTTCTCCTTGGTTCCTATCGACTAAGTAAAATACATATAATGCAGATTATTTATCTAATAAAAAATACGTTTTGGTTTTTTTAAGTAATGTGATATTTATCTTGAATTATTTTTCAACCTTGCCTTAAAATTGACAAACATAATTTTAAACCTCTTAAAGTGATACTGGGACATTACAATTTTCATTCTTTTTCAATCACTGACTTAAATGGTGAAAGAAAGAAAAAGAGAGAGGAAAGAAGGAGGTGAGAGAGTGAGAGAAAGCAATATGGCTCTCAAATTTACTACAAGAGAGAAAATTTGCAAGGGAGGTTGGGAAAAATAATTTTGCTAATGTAATATAATATATACTGAGAAAGAGGAATAGAATGGTAAACTTATCACTTTTTCTCTGCCACAGACTCCTAGGCAAAGAGAGAAGAAATGTCTCCTCAGACCTAGAGGAATCAAAGAACTTCGGTCAATAAGTTGTCTGTGGTTCAGTCTAGTTTGGGAAGGATATAGATATTGTATATCCTAAGAGATATTTCTGAAAACTTTCACAAACCATCAGATAACACTGAAAAAAATCACGGGCTTCATAAGCTATAGAACCTTTGTTTACCTTTTTTTTTTTGTAACTTTTATTTTAGGTTCTGGGGTACATGTGCTGGTTTGTAACACAGATAAACTTGTGTCACAAGGGTTTACTGTACAGATTATTTTGTCACCCAGGTACTAAACTTAATACCCAATAGCTACTTTTTTTTTGCTTCTCTCCCTCCTCCCACCTTCCACCCTCAAGTAGGCCCCAGTGTCTGTTGTTCCCTTCTTTGTGTTCATAAGTTCTAATTATTTAGCTTACACTTATAAGTAAGAACATGTGGTATTTGGTTTTCTGTTCTGTGTTAGTTTGCTAAGGATAATGGCCTCCAGTTTCATTCATGTTTCCACAAAAGAAATGAACTCATTCTTTTTTATGGCTGCATAGTATTCCATTATGTATATATACAACATTTTCTTTATCCAGTTTGTCACTGATGGGCATTTAGGTTGATTCCATGTCTTTGCTACTGTGAATGGTGCTGCAATGAGCATATGCATGCATATGTCTTTATAATAAAATGATTTACATTCCTGTGGGTATATAGCCAGTAATGAGATTGCTAGGCTGAATAGTAGTTCTGTTTTTAGCGCTTAGAGGAATTGCCACACTGCTTTCCATAAAGGTTGAACTAATTTACACTTCCACCAACAGTGTATAAGTGTTCCCTTTTCTCTGCAACCTCACCAGCGTATGTTATTTTTTGACTTTTTAATAACAGCCATTCTGACTAGTGTAAGATGGCATCTCATTGTGCCTTTGCATTTCTCTAATGATCAGTGATTTTAAGCTTTTTGGCCATATGCATGTCTTCTTTAGAAAAGTGTCTGTTTATGTCCTTTGCCCACTTTTTAATGAGGTTGTTTGTTGTTGTTTATTTTCTTGTAAATTTGTTTCAGTTCCTTGTATATGTTGGATTTTAGACCTTTGTCAGATGCATAGTTTGCAAATATTTTCTCCCATTCTGTAGGTTGTCTGTTCAATCTGTTGATAGCTTCTTTTGCTGTGATGAAGCTCTTAAGTTTAATTAGATCCCATTTGTCAATTTTTGCTTTTGTTGCAATTGCTTTTGGTGTCTTTGTCATGAAAACTTTGCCTGTTCCTGTGTCCAGAATGGTATTGCTTTGGTTGTCTTCCATGGTTTTTGCAGTTTTGGGTTTTATGTTTAAGTCTTTCATCCATATTGAGTTGATTTTTGTATATGGTATAAGAAAATAGTCCAATTTTAATTTTCTGCATATGACTAGCCAGCTATCCCAGCACCATTTATTGAATAGGGAGTCCTTTCCCCATTGATTATTTTTGTCAGATGGTTGAAGATCAGATAGTTATAGGTGTATGGCCTTATTTCTAGGCTTTCTATTTTGTTCGATGCATCTATGTGTCTGTTTTTTGTACTAGTATCATGCTGTTTTGGTTACTGTAGCCCTGTAATATAGTTTGAAGTCAAGTAACGTGATGCCTCTAGCTTTGTTCTTTTTGCTTAGGATTGCCTTGGCTATCTGGATTCTTTTTTGGTTCCATATGAATTTTTAAATCATTTTTTCTGGTTCTGTGAAGAATGTCATTTGTAGTTTGATAGGAATCGCATTGAATTTGTAAATTTCTTTGGGAAGAATGGCCATTTTAATGATATTGATTCTTCCTATCCATGAGCATGGGATGTTTTTCCATTTGTTTGTCATATCTAGCTTCTTTGAGCAGTGTTTTGTAATTCTCATTGTAGAGATCTTTTACCTCCCCTGTTAGTTGTATTCCTGGGTATTTTATTTTCTTTGTGGCAACTGTGAATGGGATTGCCTTCCTAATTTGGCTCTCAGCTTGGCTATTGTTAGTGTATAGAAATGCTGGTGATTTTTGTACATTGATTTTGTATCCTGAGGTTTTGCTGAAGTTGTTTATCAGCTGAAGGAGCTTTTGGGCTGAGACTATGGGGTTTCCTAGATATAGAGTCATGCTGCCTGCAAACAGGGATAGTCCAACTTCCTCTTTTCCTATTTGGATGCCTTATTTCTTTCTCTTGCCTCATTGCTATGGCCAGGACTTTCAATACTGTGTTGAATAGGAGTAGAGAAAGAGGGCGTTCTTGTCTTCTGTCGGTTTTCAAGAGGAATGCTCTCAGCTTTTCCCTATTCAAAATGTTGGCTGTTGGTTTGTCATAGATGGTTCTAATTATATTAAGGTATGTTCCTTCAATACATAGTTTATTGGGAGTTTTTAACATAAAGAGATGTTGGATTTTATCAAAAGCCTCTTCTGCATCTATTGAGATAGTCATGTGGCTTTTGACTTTAGTTCTGTTTATGTAACACATCACATTTATTGATTTGTGTATGTTGAACAAACCTTGCATCCTGGAGATGAAGACTACTGATTATTATGGATTAGCTTTTTTTTTAAATATACTTTAAGTTCTAGGGTACATGTGCACAACGTGCAGGTTTGTTACATATGTATACTTGTGCCATGTTGGTGTCCTGCACCCAACAACTCGTCAACACCCATCAACTCGTCATTTACATCAGATATAACTCCCAATGCCATCCCTCCCCTCTCCCCATAATAGGCCCTGGTGTGTGATGTTCTCCTTGCAGAGTCCAAGTGATCTCATTGTTCAGTTCCCACCTATAAGTGAGAACATGCAGTGTTTGGTTTTCTGTTCTTGTGATAGTTTGCTGAGAATGATGGTTTCCAGCTGCATCCATGTCCCTACAAAGGACACAAACTCATCCTTTTTAATGGCTGCATAGTATTCCATGGTGTATATGTGCCACATTTTCTTAATCCAATCTGTCACTGATGGACATTTGGGTTGATTCCAAGTCTTTGCTATTGTGAATAGTGCCACAATAAACATATGTGTGCATGTGTCTTTATAGTAGCATGATTTATAATCCTTTGGGTATATACCCAGTAATGGGATGGCTGGGTCATATGGTATTTCTAGATCTAGATCCTTGAGGAATCGCCATACTGTTTTCCACAATGGTTGAACCAGTTTACCATCCCACCAACAGTGTAAAACTGTTCCTATTTCTCCACATCCTCTCCAGCACTTCTTGTTTCCTGACTTTTTAATCACTGGCATTTTAAAAAATGCCAGTGATGATAAGCATTTATTCATGTGCCTGTTGGCTGTATGCATGTCTTCTTTTGAGAAATGTCTATTCATATCCTTTGCCCACTTTTTGATGGGGTTGTTTGGTTTTTTCTTGTAAATTTGTTTGAGTTCTTTGTAGGTTCTGGATATTAGCCCATTGTCAGATGAGTAGATTGCAAAAATTTTCTCCCATTCTGTAGGTTGCCTGTTCACTCTGATGGTAGTTTCTTTTCCTGTGCAGAATCTCTTTAGTTTAATTAGATCCCACTTGTCAATTTTGGCTTTTGTTGCCATTGCTTTTGGTGTTTTAGACATGAAGTACTTGCCCATGCCTATGTCCTGAATGGTATTACCTAGGTTTTCTTCTAGGGTTTTTGTGGATTTAGGTCTAACATTTAGGTCTCTAATCCATCTTGAATTAATTTTCGTATAAGGATTAAGGAAAGAATCCAGTTTCAGCTTTTTGCTTATGGCTAGCCAATTATCCCAGCACCATATATTAAATAGGGAATCTTTTCCCCATTTCTTGTTTTTGTCAGATTTATCAAAGATCAGATGGCTGTAGATGTGTGGTATTATTTCTGAGGGCTCTGTTCTATTCATTGGTCTGTATCTCTGTTTTTGTACCAGTACCATGCTGTTTTGGTTACTGTAGCCTTGTAGTACAGTTTGAAGTCAGGTAGCGTGATGCCTCCAGCTTTGTTCTTTTGACAGGATTGTCTTGGCAATGCGGGATCTTTTTTGGTTCCATATGAACTTTAAAGCAGTTATTTCCAATTCTGTGAAGAAAGTCATTAGTAGCTTAATGGGGATGGCATTGAATCTATAGATTACCTTGGGTAGTATGGCCATTTTCACTATATTGATTCTTCCTATCCATGAGCATGGAATGTTCTTCCATTTGTTGTGTCCTCTTTTATTTCACTGAGCAGTGGTTTGTAGTTCTCCTTGAAGAGGTCCTTTACATCCCTTGTAAGTTGGATTCCTAGGTATTTTATTCTCTTTGAAGCAATTGTGAATGGAAGTTCATTCATGATTTGGCTCTCTCTTTGTTTGTTACTGGTATGTAAGAATGCTTGTGATTTTTGCACATTGATTTTGTATCCTGAGATTTTGCTGAAGTTGCTTATCAGCTTAAGGAGATTTGGGGCTGAGATGATGGGGTTTTCTAAATATACAATCATGTCATCTGCAAAGAGGGACAATTTGACTTCTTCTTTTCCTAACTGAATACCCTTGATTTCTTTCTCTTGCCTGATTGCCCTAGCCAGAACTTCCAACACTATGTTGAATAGGAGTGGTGAGAGAGGGCATCCCTGTCTTGTGCCAGTTTTCAAAGGGAATACTTCCAGTTTTTGCCCATTCAGTATGATATTGGCTGTGGGTTTGTCATAAATAGCTCCTATTATTTTGAGATATGTTCCATCGATACCGAATTTATTGAGAATTTTTAGCATGAAGGACTGTTGAATTTTGTCAAAGGCCTTTTCTGCATCTATTGAGATAATCATGTGGTTTTTGTCTTTGGTTCTGTTTCTATGCTGGATTACGTTTATTGATTTGCATATGTTGAACCAGCCTTGCATCCTAGGGATGAAGCCCACTTGATCATGGTAGATAAGCTTTTTGATGTGCTGCTGGATTCGGTTTGCCAGTATTTTATTGAGGATTTTTGCATTGATGTTCATCAGTGATATTGGCCTAAAATTCTCTTTTTTTGTTGTGTCTCTGCCAGGCTTTGGTATCAGGTTGATGTTAGCCTCGTAAAATGAGTTGGGGAGGATTCCCTCTCTTTCTATTGATTGGAATAGTTTCAGAAGGAATGGTACCATCTCCTCCTTATACCTCTGGTAGAATTCAGGTGTGAATCCGTCTGGTCCTGGACTTTTTTTGGTTGGTAGGCTATTAATTATTGCCTCAATTTCAGAGCCTACTATTTGTCTATTCAGGGATTCAACTTCTTCCTGGTTTAGTCTTGGGAGAGTGTAAGTGTCCAAGAAATTATCCATTTCTTCTAGGTTTTCTAGTTTATTTTCACAGAGGTGTTTATAGTATTCTCTGATGGTAGTCTGTATTTCTGTGGGGTCGGTGGTGATATCCCGTTTATCATTTTTATTGCCTCCATTTGATTCTTCTCTCTTTTCTTCTTTATTAGTCTTGTTAGCGGTCTATCAATTTTGTTGATCT
The DNA here is from genome assembly GCF_003255815.1 of Theropithecus gelada. Lineage (NCBI taxonomy): Eukaryota > Metazoa > Chordata > Mammalia > Primates > Cercopithecidae > Theropithecus > Theropithecus gelada. Next base: position 160,738,812 of record NC_037671.1, read on the forward strand.
TTTTCAAAAAACCAGCTCCTGGATTCATTGATTTTTTTGGAGGGTTTTTTTGTGTCTCTATCTCCTTCAGTTCTGCTCTGATTTTAGTTATTTCTTGCCTTCTGCTAGCTTTTGAATGTGTTTGCTCTTGCTTCTCTAGTTCTTTTAATTGTGATATTAGGGTGTCAATTTTAGATCTTTCCTGCTTTCTTTTGTGGGCATTTGGTGCTATAGATTTCCCTCTACACACTGCTTTAAATGTGTCCCAGAGATTCTGGTATGTTGTATCTTTGTTCTCATTGGTTTCAAAGAACATCTTTATTTCTGCCTTCATTTTGTTTTGTACCCAGTAGTCATTCAGGAGCAGGTTGTTCAGTTTCCATGTAGTTGAGTGGTTTTGATTGAGTTTCTTAGTCCTGAGTTCTAGTTTGATTCCACTGTGGTCTGAGAGACAGTTTGTTATAATTTCTGTTCTTTTACATTTGCTGAGGAGTGCTTTACTTCCAACTATGTGGTCAATTTTGGAATAAGTGCAATGTGGTGCTGAGAAGAATGTATATTCTGTTGATTTGGGGTGGAGAGTTCTGTAGAAGTCTATTAGATCCGCTTGGTGCAGAGTTGAGTTCAATTCCTGGATATCCTTGTTAACTTTCTGTCTCGTTGATCTGTCTAATGATGACAGTGGGGTGTTGAAGTCTCCCATTATTATTGTATGGGAGTCTAAGTCTCTTTGTAAGTCTCTAAGGGCTTGCTTTATGAATCTGAGTGCTCCTGTATTGTGTGCATATATATTTAGGATAGTTAGCTCTTCCTGTTGAATTGATCCCTTTACCATTATGTAATGGCCTTCTTTGTCTCTTTTGATCTTTGATAGTTTAAAGTCTGTTTTATCAGAGACTAGGATTGCAACCCCTGCTTTCTTCTGTTCTCTACTTGCTTGGTAGATCTTCCTCCATCCCTTTATTTTGAGCCTATGTGTATCTCTGCTTGTGAGATGGGTCTCCTGAATACAGCAAACTGATGGGTCTTGATTCTTTATCCAGTTTGCCAGTCTGTGTCTTTTAATTGGACTATTTAGTCCATTTACATTTAAGGTTAATATTGTTATGTGTGAACTTGATCCTGTCATTGTGATATTAGCTGGTTATTTTGCTTGTTAGTTGATGCAGTTTCTTCCTAGCCTCGATGGTCTTTACATTTTGGCATGTTTTTGCAATGGCTGGTACTGGTTGTTCCTTTCCATGTTTAGTGCTTCCTTCAGGATCTCTTGTAGGGCAGGCCTGGTGGTGACAAAATCTCTAAGCATTTGCTTGACTGTAAAGGATTTTATTTCTCCTTCACTTATGAAACTTAGTTTGGCTGGATATGAAATTCTGGGTTTAAAATTCTTTTCTTTAAGAATGTTGAATATTGGCCCCTACTCTCTTCTGGCTTGTAGAGGTTCTGCCGAGAGATTTGCTGTTAGTCAGATGGGCTTCCCTTTGTGGGTAACCTGACCTTTCTCTCTGGCTGCCCTTAGCATTTTTTCCTTCATTTCAACTTTGGTGAATCGGACAATTATGTGTCTTGGAGTTGCTCTTCTCGAGGAGTATCTTTGTGGCATTCTTTGTATTTCCTGAATGTGAATGTTGGCCTGCCTTACTAGGTTGGGGAAGTTCTCCTGGATGATATCCTGCAGAGTGTTTTCCAACTTGGTTCCATTTTCCCCCTCACTTTCAGGCACACTAATCAGACATTGATTTGGTCTTTTCACATAATCCCATATTTCTTGGAGGCTTTGTTCATTTCTTTTTCCTTTTTTTTCTCTAGACTTCTCTTCTTGCTTCATTTCATTCATTTGATCTTCAATCATTGATATCTTTCTTCCAGTTGATCGAGTCAGTTACTGAAGCTTGTGCATTTGTCACGTATTTCTCGTGTCATGGTTTTTATATCTGTCAATTCGTTTATGGCCTTCTCTGCATTGCTTATTCTAGTTATCCATTCTTCCATTCTTTTTTCAAGATTTTTAGTTTCTTTGCACTGGGTACGTAGTTCCTCCTTTAGCTCTGAGAATTTTGATAGACTGAAGCATTCTTCTCTCAACTTGTCAAAGTCATTCTCCATCCAGCTTTGATCTGTTGCTGGCGATGAGCTGCATTCCTTTGGAAGGGGAGATGCACTCTGATTTTTTGAATTTTTTGAATTTCCAGCTTTTCTGCCCTCCTTTTTCCCCATCTTTGTGGTTTTATCTGCCTTTGGTCTTTGATGCTGGTGACATACTAATGGGGTTTTGCTTTGGGTGTCCTTTCTGTTTGTTAGTTTTCCTTCTAACAATCAGGACCCTCAGCTGTAGGTCTGTTGGAGATTGCTTGAGGTCCACTCCAGATGCTGTTTGCCTGGGTATCAGCAGCGGAGGCTGCAGAAGATAGAATATTGCTGTACAGCGAGTGCTCCTGTCTGATTATTGCTCTGGAAGCTTCATCTCAGGGATGTACCCTGCCGTGTGAGGTGTCGGTCTGCACCTAGTGGGGGATGTCCCCCAGTTAGGCTACTCAGGGGTCAGGGACCCACTTGAGCAGGCAGACTGTCCATTCTCAGATCTCAGCCTCAGGGCTGGGAGATCCACTGCTCTCTTCAAAGCTGTCAGACAGGGTCATTAACATCTGCAGAGGTTTCTGCTGCTTTTTTTTTTCTATGCCCTGTCCCAAGAGGTGGAGTCTACAGAGACAGGCAGGCCTCCTTGAGCTGCAGTGGGCTCCACCCAGTTCGAGCTTCCTGGAGGCTTTGTTTACCTATTTAAGTCTCAGCAATGGCAGGCGCCCCTCCCCCAGGCTCGCTGCTGCCTTGCAGTTAGATCTCAGACTGCTGTGCTAGCAATGAGGGACATGGGACCCTCCTGGCCAGGTGTGGGATATAATCTCCTAGTGTGCCGTTTGCTAAGACCCTTGGTAAAGTGCAGTATTAGGGTGAGAGTTACCCAATTTTCCAGGTGTTGTGTGTCTCACTTTCTAAAGGGATTCCCTTCCCCCTTGCACTTCCCAGGTGAGGTGATGCCTTGCCCTGCTTCAGCTCTTGCTGGTCAGGCTGCACCAGCTGACCAGCACTGATTGTCTGGCACTCCCCAGTGAGATGAACCTGGTACCTCAGTTGAAAACGCAGAAATCACCTGTCTTCTGTCGCTCACGCCAGGAGCTGGAGGCTGGAGCTGTTCCTATTTGGCAATCTTGCTCGCACCCCCTGGATTAGCTTTTTAATGTGCTGCTGGATTCAGTTTGCAACTATTTTGTTGAAGATTTTTACATCAATGTTCATCAAGGATATTGGCCTGACATTTTCTTTTTTTGTTGTGCCTTTGTCAGGTTTTGGTATCAGGATGAAATGGGCCTTATAGAATGAGTTAGGGAAGAGTCCCTCCTCCTCAATTTTTTGGAGTGATACCAGCTCTTCTTTGTATATCTGATAGAATTTGGCTGTGAATCCATCTTATCCTGGGCTATCTTTGGTTAGTAGGCTATTTATTACCAATTCAATTTCAGAGTTCATTATTGTTCTGTTCAGAAAATCAATTTATTCCTGGTTCAGTCTTGGGAGGGTGTATATGTCCAGCAATTTATTCATCTCTTCTAGGTTTTCTAGTTTGTGTGCATAAAGGCGTTCATAGTAGTTTCTGATAGTTATTTTTATTTTTGTGGGGTCAATGGTAGCATCCTCTTTGTCATTTCCAATTGTGTTTATTTATGTCATCTCTCTTTTCTTCTTCATTAGTCTAGCTAGTGGCCTATCATTAATATTTTCAAAAAACTAACTCCTGGAATCATTGATCTTTTGAATGGTTTTTCATGCCTTGATTACTTTCAGCTCTGCTCTGATTTTGTTTATTTCTTGTCTTCTGCTAGCTTTGGGGTTGATTTGTTCTTGCTTCTCTAATTCTTTCAGTTGTGGTATTAGGTTGTTAATTTGAGATCTTTCTAACTTTTCTATGTGGGCATTTAGTGCTGTGAATTTCCCTCTGAGACACTGCCTTAGCTGTGTCTCAGAGATTCTGGTATGTCATGTCTTTGTTCTCATTTGTTTCAAATAACTTCTTGATTCTGTCTTAATTTCATTACTTATCCAGAAGTCATTCAAGAGCATGTTGTTTAAATTTCTATGTAATTGCATGGTTTTGAGCAATTTTTTTTTCTTGACTTCTATTCTTATTGCGCTGTGGTCTGAGACTGTGTTTGGTGTTTGCCTTTTAAAGTCAACACTTTGAAACAATCTATACCAGGTTTTAGGAATTCTAACCTGCAGGGGCATGGCTAGGCATTGGATGTCATCCCATTATTCCCTTCTTTTCTTTTTTTGAGATGGAGTTTCACTCCTGTTACCCAAGCTGGAGTGCAGTGGTGCAATCTCGGCTCACTGCAACCTCTGCCTCCTGGGTTCAAGCGATTCTCCTGCCTCAGCTTCCCGAGTAGCTGGGATTACAAGCACATGTAACAACATCTGGCTAATTTTTGAATTTTTAGTAGAAACAGGGTCTGCTTCCCTTTTAGATGTATTTTTTCTTTTCTCTTTCTTTTTTTTTTTTTTTTTGTGTGTGTGTGAGACAGAGTCTCGCTCTGTCACTAAGGCTGGAGTGCAATGGCGTGGTCTCAGCTCACTGCAACCACTGGGTCCCTCCCTTGACACATGGGGATTACAATTTGAGATGAGATTTGGGTGGGAACACAGAGCCAAACCATATCAGAGGCCAAAGTTAGAGGTTAAGGAAAAAGAATCATAGTCCTGTTTCCAGGGTTAGAACAAGGTCAGGACAGAGAAACAAGTCTGAGTTCTGATGGCCTGTTGAGAGGCTGCACCCGGTGCTCCCAGAGTTACTGCAAGGGAGGTTCATTCACTTGGGATTATACTTCATGCCATGTGGGAAATGGCATGCTCTCTAGTCAACTGTTGACATTACCAAGACCCTCAACCTTGGAGGTTTACATTTTACTCACACCTCAGACATAGACACAAGCTGGGGTTCATTTGTTAGTTTTACTTTTTCAGATGTTGGATGAAGAAAGAGATTCTTAATACTGGTTTTTCACTTCTAACTGCCCCTTTCACCCCATTAAAAAAAAACAAAAAACAAAAAGTCTCGAAAGGCTTTATTTTCCTTTCCCTATTTTTATAGGAGAGGTATACACAGAATTTGTGTGGGGTATCAGGCTGCTCTCTTATCCAGATGGCAATATTCAAAGTTTCCCAAGATTTAGTCACCTCCCTTCTCAAGTGAATATAAAACATGGAGCATCTCTCTTTGCAGAGTAAGACTGACTTTAGGTCACCATGAACCCATTTATCATTATTTATTTGAAACATTACAGAATCTATTGGGTCATATAGCCAAAGTTATAGAAAATATAATTTTCATTTTTAAACAGATGTTTTATTATGAATGGTTACTTGGGCTGCCTGGCCTTGGAATATCTCTTTTGCATGATTGCAATATCCTTGTGTCCAAGTGCAGATCTTGGCCTCTTAAGTAATGGTCTCACATTTTACCCAAACTTGTCGGTGTTGGCTAACCAGAGGTTTAATGTGGACTAATCAGTGCAGGGAAGCATTACAGTGTGAGTATATTTCTAAGTGCCTGAACTAACATGGGACAGGCACTATGCATAGTTGCTAACCTGATGAAACAGCTTCAATTAGAGCCTCATCGCTGACATTATCCAGAGTGGCTGCACTTGGAATCAGGATGCGCAGGTATCTGTGGTCAGATTTTTACTTAAAACAAAAAAAGAGGAGACAAAGTTTCAGAGTATAAGTTTTATTGGATTTGGGGAATTGGAGTTCTTGGAAAATGATAATGATTTAGAATATAGTTTATACATCTCCCCTGGGTGAAATTTGCGGATCTTTGTTTTGTGTATGCCTTTCTCACAAGGTAGGAGATCGATTCTAAGTCAAGAACACATTTGTGACAATGTGTTGTGACAGGTGAAATATACAAAAAAGCTCTTGAACAACCCCTTTAACTTCCTTGTTCTACTTGCCCTCACTCAAACTATGCTGCTTCCCTCCTGTCTCTCAGCACCCCTCCCCATACAGAATGCCCACTCCCTTCTTAGCTCCCTTCCTACCCTTTGAGTGCTCAGGAGGAACCACTCCCAGCAAAATTAGGCCTCAGGGCTTCCTTCTTCCTAGGCTCCCTTTCTTGAGGTGTCTCTGTTGGTTTGCTCTCTCTTGATCTGTTTCTGGCCCCCGCACTGTGAATTTTAGATCCTACTCTTTATCAGCAATGTCTGGGTAAGAGAAGAAATCAAGATTCCTGCAAAAAAAATGGACATGCTGACTCAGCCTAGAGTTATGGAGCTGGACTGGTTTAAGTCACTGCTTCCTTTGTCCTAACTTACTCTTTTTACTAATACAACCATTCACAAATAGTTGCAGAGTCATGATATGGAAAAGCTGGGGAATGAGGAATATGTGTTTCATGTCTTTTCTATTTCCCTGCGAGTGCTTATAGAATCCATTCTCTTACATGGCAGCGGGAGAAAGAGAGTGAGCGGGGGAAATGCCAGACACTTATCAAACAACCAGGTCTCCTGAGAACTCCCTCACTATCAGGAGAACAGGAGAGTAGCAAGGTTTTCAGCAGCTCAGTCATTTTAGCTGAGAATTGAGGAAGGGAAGTGTTAAAGCCTACACACAGAAAGAGGTAGTCAAACATAAGGAAAAGAAGGATATAATTCCTTTAGTTAAAGAGGGTGTTCTGACAATAAACTCTAATATGAAAGTAATTTCCCCCCTTTTAATTCATAGCAAACATCTGTATTCAAACATGAACTTTTTTCTGATGTTATCTTTCACTGTGGAGAGCAGAATTAGCCCCATTCTACAGTTAGAAAAATGAAGACATGAAGCATTCAAGGATTTCATCCAATATAACAAAAACACCAGACAAAAGCTAATGGCTTACAGATGCAGGATATTTTTCAAAGAAGAAGCAGAAATCATGTTACCTTTGATGTAACATGTGTAGAATTAACACAAGTGTTTGCCTTTGAGAATTACAATAGTCAGAGGGGGAAAAAATCTTTTTTCATCTTTTTTATTTTAAAATTCCTATGTGTATGTAGTCACTTCTCTAAGACAGGCCAAGGTATTTTTTTATGAATAACAAATTTTACTAAATAAGTTATGCAATAAGCTAAATCAAAATTTCCTCATAATAAATCTTTAAGGTTTCTGCCTCTTTTCACCAATTCTTTTGTGGAAGAAAAACACAGGCATGCTGACAATGGCCAAGACAAAGGTGTTCCTCTTTCTTTCCAAATCCTGCAGACTGGAATAGTTATGGAACTGGGAGAAGTCACAGCAGTCCGGATTTAATGAGTCACACTTAACTATGTACCAGGCACAGGGATCTCTGCCCTCAAGTGTCTTTCAGACCAGAGGTGGTGGACAAGACAAGCATGCTGTTAGGAATGAACGTGGGATGGTCACAGTAGCACATGGGAGGCCATTGAACTTGGCCTTGGGGACCAAGATGTGATTTCTGGAACATAAGAGCAAACTCATATCTAAGATAGGTGTAGGAATTAGCCTGGTGAAGGAGTGTTCCAGGAAGGTGGAACAGGACATGAGAAAACCTGGAGTTGATAGGGCCTTCAACAGATGAGAAGAACTCAAAGCAATCCAGCATGTCAGGAGTAATGGGCAGTAGGGTTAACTTGCCTGCTAGAATCTTCCTTTTGTACTTCTTGTGTGCGTTAAATTTATTGACGGTAGTGTGCTACATTGAAGAGACAAGGCTAAAGGTAACTGCTTCCTGACATACTGTACAAACTTGTGGATAAATACAAAGATTTTAGATCTGGGCAAGGACTAAATATTTTCTTGAATAATAGGTTTTCTCTGAGCGGTTCTTACTGTTGTAAACTAAGTTCAAACCCAAGTATTCTAGGACTGGCACTAAATTTGACCAATTCATTTATGTCTCACCCCAAACTTGTCCTTTTAGAATTCAAAGGAATTTTTTCTTAAAATCTCTGCCATTTAAATTTTACCTGAGTAATTTCCCCCTTTCAAGTTAGTTTTTTAAAATATATTTATTGAGATTATTTTCATAATTTTGTAAGAATATGATGTTCGTTTTGGGAAACTCAAAATATAGAGGAAAGCTACATCAACGAAAATAAAATCTCTCACGATACCACCAAGGTGATAATCTTTGTCAATATTAACTTGTACAGAGTATTTGTGATATAATTTTCTAAGTTTCTCTATGAAAATATTTTGTAACAAATATTTCAACAATTTGGATGCATTTCCTGTCTCTGTGTGCATGTATACATATGATATATATTCCACTCATTTTCAAGTTAGTTTGAGTTATTTAATTTATGAACACACTCTTATTTGCAAGTTTTTGTAGAACTATTAATATATCTAGTGTGTGAACTTTTAGCCCTGTTGAAAATAGCTTGTAAGCTATAAGCTGGTTATATTTTAAAGAGCTGAAGGCTCCTGTAGTTCTCTATTCATTAGTTTTAAAGCACCTCTATGACATGACGTAGGTGGCAGTATTATTATCCCTATAGTGCAGATGCGGCAGCCAAAGCAGACAGCAGTTGCATAACCAAAGCAGGGCTAGAAACAGAACTGGGGTTCTTTTGAAAGTAGGTAGAGTAAAAATTATACATAAAATGAAATATTGGTGATTCGTAGCTCTATTCAAAGCCTCATCTCTTTGATGACAATGCATAAAACACATTGGCCCTCTGTTATTTTTCCATCAGTTCAGAACCAAATCTGACCTTGGGGAGTCCACACAGATATCAATGGAACATTTGGCCGACTGCATGTGAGGAGCTGCTGCCAGAACTTTGCCTGAAAGCTTAAATACCCTATGAGAACTGCAAGGAATTCTGAAAAATTACGTTGAATATCGATGTTGAAGTTAAAATACACATATATGCGTGTGTGTGTGCAAGCACAAAGACACACACACAGAATTTTAAGCCCAAAAGTAGTACCAGAGCCAATTCCATGATATTTGTATTAGTAATCTTTACTTGGGCACAATTTCACTTGAAGCTGGTGGGATTCTTTTTACTGAGTCAAGCCTGTAGAATGAAGCCTGCTGGGAGTCAGCAAACCACAACAGACGTCATCAGCTCTCTCCTGCTTCAGGATATACATACTGATCGCTGCGGGGGTCGGGGGAGAATTTTATTTTTGCTTGCACAGGCTTACACAATTGTCAGCGGATATAACCCTTGCCTTTCTTTGAAGTGTGAGCTATCAAAAACTAAATAAACCAGATGGAGCTGTTTTCTGATTCAAGGTGACAGAGCAGACCAATGCCTGTATAATATGTCTTTTTAAAGATGGAAATAGAATTACAAATTTGCTACATCTAATTTGCACTTTCCTTTGAAAAGGTGGAGCCCTAAAGGAAATTTTTCTCAAGAGCCTTTTCCGCCTGAGAATAAGTAGTAACATTTAAAATAAGAGAAATGTCAGAAAATTGACCACACAATACGTGAAGTTAACAAGAGAATGAGGGAGAAATTGTCAACTATGAAAGTGACAAACACTGAGTCGCTGGCATTCAGATAACCCCTCTTCTCCTTGCGACCAGATAAATATACATTCTTGATTCCCGGATTCCTTCCATTCTTAGTGCAATACTTGAAAAAAAATTTGACCAGGTTTTTGGCATTTTCATCTTTTCTGGGAATACTTCTAAATGACCTAGGGGAAATTTTCTAAACCAAAGAACAGTTTTGGCAGCAAAAACAAGCCTCAGTATGTATTATGATTGAAAAACAAGTAATTTAGCCTTTAACTCATGCAAGGATCTACAAGAACATCTATGTCAAGCAGAATAAAATGAATTTGATATCTTTATTTTTAATGTGTGGAAAAGATGTTTTTCACTTCATTATTTTAACTCTCTAAAAGAAAAACTTGTTTGATGATTTACTAAACAAGAAGGAATTAACTAGGTTGTTAATGTTAGTGTTATAATTTACTCTTATAGGATTGAGTTTCTCAATTGTACTAAATTTGTTCTATTCATCTCATGGCTCCCTCTAATATGTAGGCAAGTATAAAAACAACCTATCTGGGTCTTTATTTTTCTCATCTGTACAGTAAGGATAATAGGTCCTATTTCAAAGCATTGCTGAGATGATTAGATGATACAAGGAAAATGTCCAACCTCGTATCTGTACATGGTAGGTTCTTTCTGATTCATTCCCTTCTACTTTCTTTTCTATGGCATTTGAATATTGTGTGAGGACTTCAGCAGACTAATTGTGTGAAGTTCAACTAGTAAGGGCACAAAGCCAAGTGTGTCTGAAGGACCTACTGTTTACATGAGTGCTAACTACATACCTGGCACCTAATAGGTGCTCGATAAATATTAGCTATTGTTATACCACACACCTCACTTTATCCTCACTATACCTCTGGGGAGGTTTTATTTTCATTCTCATTTTCCAGTTGACAAAACTAAGTCTTGGGAGGCAAAGTAGCTTGCCCAATGTTGCACAGCAGGACTATGACAGAGCCAGAATTCCAGCTGAGATCTGCTCCGGAGCTCCTGGTCTCACTGCTGCAGCATGCCACACCTCTCCCTAAGTATGGGCTGGGCAGGCCTCGGACAAGTTCAACCACCTGCAACAGAACTGGAAAGCCAGAAGGACTTCTGGGAGAAAAAAAAAGTGGCTGTCATACTCATCTGCGCATTCTAACAGAAATTCTCTTAGATACACCTAATTTAATTTCTCAGCTATGTTTAGAAATTAACTCTAAGCCTATTTATTTACAAGAACAATGCACTTCAAAGACACTGTTAACCAGCTTGGTTATCTGCCTTTGCAACTTCTAGAAGATTCAAAGCCGTTGAATTGAAGGTAGGGACCGTTGCTACAGTCAGTTGCCTTGAAAACAGTAAAAGTGACCTGAAAACCTGCCAAATGCTGGTACAAAAGCTTTGAAAGCCATAGTAGCCTGGAGCTATTTAGCATAGGGGCAAATAGCCTGAAACCCTCAAATAGTCCTTGAAGTATAATAATTGACATCATCATAAAATCATTTAGATTATTAAACAGAAGTATATTACTTTCATAGAACTAGAAATTTCATCCAAATATTATTTTTTTAAGTTCAGTAACTTAAATAGGAAGTATTAGTGAAAGAGAAGAATCACTTAAATAAAACACCTCTTCTATTGAAACTACTAGCAAAATAAAACTAGTGATAAAACTAATTTTTTCGGCAAACCTGAAAGCTTAACCACGTAAACTTTAAACTCTGGCTTTGTTGGTCTTTTTTCTATTATATATAACTTTTTGAATTGGGTGACTGAAGTTATACCAAAGATAAGTGTTATATTAGGCATATAATGAATCATTCAAGCATCTCTAGTTAGTATAGGAAGTAGGTTCTTGCTTGGCTTAAGGAGTCAGCAATTTTTAATATAAATTTTAAGAAAATTTTAATCTAAATATGATCAAGAAGAAAATTAACACATTCTTCTGGAAATACACAAACATACACACATACCCTAAGCATTCCTACATGAAGCATTGTTGACTAATGTTATATTGCAACTACATTTATTTACAACATCAGTTCCATAGCCCTGGGAATTTGGGGACTATGATGGTAGTGGATAAGGTAGCCAGGGAAAATTTCAATAGCGTCAAACAGTAATTTGGGATTTAAAAAGTCCTAGCTGTCTTTTGGATTTTATCTATAGTTTCCATGCATCTTGGACAAATCATTTGAATCCCACAGGAATCCCAATTTCAGCATGATTGGCAGGATAGAACAATTGGCAGGATGGAGGCAGAGTATCTTCAATCCCAAGCAGCAGATCACCAAATCCAACATTAGTCAGAGAGATACTCCCTAGAGACCTGTCCCCTCTTTGGGCAGCCCATAAATTAAGAGTCAGGCAAAACCACACTACACCTGAAGGACAGACTGATTTTCCTTTTTGTGTTGACTTCCTGGATGGTCTTGGATAGATACAGAAATATGATCCAGTGGACTTAACACCTGAGCATTAGAGCTAACCTGACTCAAAATGAGATCAACTCCTCAACATCACAAACAATCCTGAACCCAACTTAGTCAAGAAAAGAAGGCCAACACTTGGCATGTGTCTGGACCATCATGACATTCAAAGTTAAAGGAAAACCTTTGAACAGTCTAAGCAATGAAAAGAACATAGCGCTTCCTCACCACAAGTAATTCAAAACAAAATAATACAGACTCTTAAATTACCGTTAAGAGGTCCAACAAAGTTTTTATGTTTTTATATATTTATTTCCACATTTATGAAAAGATAATAAATATGTGTACAATTTGCCTTTTGATAAATATATTTATATATTATCTATACATATACGTGTGTGTGTGTGTGTGTGTGTGTGTGTGTGTGAAAAGCCAAATCCTTATTTCAAGAAACTTTGGTGATCTTGCTTCATTGATCCCCTAACTATGGGCTTAACCTGTGTTTTAACTGATTTTTGTGGCCAAGCATCTCCCATGTTCAGCAGTGTATGACTGGGCTTTCCCCTTCCCTCTCTCCCTAACTAAGCCCAGAAATGTCTCATGGCCATCCACCCAGCTCAGACTCTATTTTATTAAAAGGCAGTCTCTGCTTGTACTGACTTCACAGAGACAATATGCAAATTACTAAGTGGCTTCTTTAACATAAAATCCTGGAAGTAAATACTGCAGAAATACAAAGTACTTATTAAAATTTACCTTCCTCTGAGATTAATAAATGATTCTTTGGGAACAAATTGTTCAACCAAGTAAGATTAATAAAGTTAAGGGCCATTAGCCAATTTTCTTGTAGTAAATTGCAGGGTGCTTTGCAAGAATTGCATTATTTCATATAAGTTAATTCATTGAAAATATGTATAATTTTAACTTTATAAGTAATGAAAATAACTAATAAAGAAGTTGAACAGCTAGTACAGCTGAACAAAAAGAAGGAAAAAGAAAAAGCCATCAAACTGTCAAAGCATACCTATCAGGGCTGGCATCAACACTATAAATATGCAAGCCACAGATACACAAAACATGCACCATCAAACATGCCTTTTGTCATTTTGTTCCCCCTATACTCCATGGTTTGAAATATTTCATCCACAAAACTACATTAATTTGGCAATACAGTTGATCTTTGAATAATGAGGGGGTTAGGGGAACCAACCCCTGCATAGTCAAAAATCGGTGTATAACTTTTGAGTACGCCAAATCTTGACTACTAATAGCCTATGTTGACCAGAAGCCTTACTAATAGCATCAACAGTCAAGTAACATGTATTTTATGTTTTTAATGTATCATTTACTGTATTCTTACAATAAAGTAAGTAGAGAGAGTGTTATTAAGGAAATCATAAGGAAGAGAAAATATATTTACTATATATTCAGTGGAAGTGGATCATCATAAAGGTTTTCATCTTTGTCGTCTTCAAGTTGAGTAGGCTGAGGAGAGGGAGGAAGAGGAAGGGGGAAACTTGTTGTCTCAGGGTAGCAAGAAGAGACAGAAGAAAATCTACTTATAAGTGGACCTGCACAGTTCAAATCCATGTTATTCAAGGGTCAACTGTAATTATTTTGTTTTTCCTCTTTATTCACCACAATCAATTAGAGATTCTGCTTAATAAGGCATAACAGTATCACTTCGCTGAGTTGATCTAATTACCCTCTTCAGTGTGTCTCTTCTTATTGTGCCATAACCAGGTACTGTGAACTCATGCCTGGTTTTCCTAGCTCTTGTGAAGGTATTTTTGTGCATGGATAGTTGTTCAAATGGATGTTTCTGGGGGACGAGGGAGACAATCACTAGAGAGCCCCATTCCGCCATCTTGCTCCACCTTCCAGCTGACTTGATATCATTAAAGAATTTGACTTTTTTGGCAATCTGTATAATCTTAATAAAGTTAAATATTTCATTTCTACTAACCTTTTTATATATGTGTGTATCTACATATACATGTATAAATATATATGCATATATCACATAATATATTGAAATATGCATGATAATATCATATAGCCTTTTAATATATTGAAAAATATATTCTTATGGATCTTCTTTCTTACCATACCATCTCTCTGGGGCAGGAGCCTGCTGATCAAATTCAAGCCTCTCTTTTCACAGAGGAGCATGTCATGTCCCAGAGCGATTATTGCACTGCCCAAGATCAAACAAGCCATTGAAGATTGAATTGTCTGTTGTCCATATAACACTTCTACAACAAACTCCATCTGTTTGCTATAGTCTCTAAATAAGCACCCATATTAAGAGCAAGGGACTCACAGAAAATTATTCCAGTGAAATAATTATCTTTCAGCTCACCTCTTGTCTCTGCTGTCCCAGACACTTTCGGGCATAAGTACTTATTCTATAACATAGCTTTCTTTATATTTATGCCTACCTCCATTTTACCATTGCATTATAACAATAGTATTGTGCAATAGTAATAATGCATTTTAACAATAGTATCGTGCAATAGTAATAATGCATTTTACCATTGCATTACATCAATAGTATTATGGCCTGCCTCTCCCTCTATTAATAGTTCCTACAAGTACAAGAGCTATGTCTTTCTGATCTAATTTTCCTTGGCACCTACTGTAGCTAGTTTCCTAAGGGTTGTTTTAGGGTGGATGAGATAAGATTAATCTGGCACAATGTTTTGTTTTCTTATGTTTAAGTACCTTCTATATGTCAGTAATTTCCAAATTCATAACCAAGGACTGACTTTTCCCCTGTACTCTATACTCAGACTACCTACTTGACATCAACTTAGGTATCTCATCATTCCAAACTTAAAATATCCAATCAAATGCATGATTAAATATATCTAAGTATATTTCTTACCATCTCAGCAAATAACACTAGAACCACTGCTGTTTTTCCTTCCACATGCCAATTCATGGATTTGTTCTAAAAATCCTGTCTGCAAAATATTTCCTAGCTGGGTGCAGTGGCTCATGCCTGTAATCCCAGCACTTTGCAAGGCTGAGGCAAGTGGATCATCTGAGGTCAGGAGTTCGAGACCAGCCTGGCCAACATGGTGAGACCCCATCTCTACTAAAAATACAAAATTGGTTGGGTGTGGTGGTACATGCCTGTAATCCCAGCTACTTGGGAGGCTGAGGCTGGAGAATTGCTTGAACCCAGGAGACGGAGGTTGCAGTGAGCTGAGATTGCACCACTGCACTCCAGCCTCGGTGACAAGAGCAAAACTCTGTCTCAAAAAAAAAAAAAAAAAAAAAAATCCTGAAACCATTTATTTTTCCTTCAGTCTCACAGCTACCGCCCTAGCCAATACATCATTTTTTCTTTTCTTGAATTGTATTAGCCTCCTGATTAATTTCTGCCTCTATTCTTGTTCCTATGCAATTTCTTCTCCACAGAGCTACCAGTGTGGTCTTATGAAAACTATTATATATTAGATTGCATCACTCGTCTTCTGAAAACCTTGTAATGGCTTGTCATCCCACTTGGAACGGCATCCAAGATCATTCTCTAATCTACATAGCCCAGCATTGTCTGGTCTGGAATCTCATCTCATGCCACCTTTTCCCTTGGTCATTGAGTCTCTGTCACTGCCCTCCTTTGTTTGTCACTGGCCTTCTTTGTGTCTTTAGACATAGTAAGCTAGTTCTTGCTTTTGGATCTTCCCATGGGTTGCTTCTTCTGCCTCAAGTCCTCTTCCCCCAAATCTCTGCCTTCTTCTTGTCCTTAATTTTTAGCTCCAACGTCACTTACTTCAAGAGGTCTCTCTTGACCATACAATTAAAACAGTTTCTTAGCCACTATTTTATTAATCAATTAATTAATGAAATTTATGTTTGAGAATTTTCTGGTTAATGTATTTGTGTGCTTTTCAACTTTTCAATTAAGAATTACTTCTTAATTCTCACTAATATGTGAAGTCTGACTTGTTCAAAACTTTGTTACATGCTTAGACCATGACTGGCCCATAGAAGGTGCTTAGTGTTGGATGCTTAATGATGTTAAATTCATTTGCCTGCCTTTAACATCCACAAGTGCAAGGAGAATAAATGAATGTGCTCAGAATTCACCTGATAAAGATTTGTCATCTAGGGTCAAGGACCTCCTCTTTTTTCCATTTGGGGGCACCTATTTATTATGGCTTCTGTGGAGGCTGATATGTTAATGTGTAGTAACCTTTTGCACCCAACAGTTTCTTCCTTTAAGCTCCACCATTGATTTTCCTCATCTTTGTGCCTGAAGAGCCAGAATGATTCCTTTTGTCCCCACTGTCCTGACAGTTTGCAGTGACACTCACTGTGCAAGTGGGAGCCATTGCCCTTCAGCTATCAGAAGGCTGGCCCTGCCCCAGAAGTGCAGGCAAGGAGCTTTGTACAGCAGCTGTTTGTGTCTGTGCACAAAATGGCATCCCTTCTTCCAGAGTTAGCCCATGGTCTTGGGAGGGTGGGAACTCAGCTCCTTCTGGATCAGATTCACTTGCCCCACCAGGAAGCACTGGCTGAGAGGGTGAGAGAAACTACAAAGCAATGTTTCTATTAAGTCTTAGAGATTAGAGATGGAAACCAGAAAGAGGAAGAAGGGGAGAGAGGGAAAGAGAAGGGTCTCAGAAAAAAAAAAAAATCAGCTCACTCTTCCATTTTACCCCTCTGCCAAGGGCCTATAAAATCCTTTTTCCCAATTATCTATTTGTTAGTGCAGTTCTACACTGGCTGAGTCTCCATCAGGCACTGTGAGACCCCAGCTGTTTCCCAAAGTATTTTTAGATGCCCATGGGGCTACTCAGGAGTGCACAGTCTCTTATTCCTTAAATGAGTATTTATTTACTGCACCAATGAATAACCTGGTCTGATTAATAGTTATAGCAGTAATGTCACTCTTGGTCCAGGCTCATCTCTTAGTGCAGAAGATCCCAGGACAAGCAGGACACAGAGAAGGTCTGACAAGCCCAGAGACATTCTACAACCTCAAACTGGAATCTTGCCTTTACTAACCAGGCAGGACCCCGAAAAGAAGCCAGTACCTTGGATCATTTTATCTAAAGCTTTCATGTAGCACAGGGCCACCAAGTCTCTGAAGTTGTCCCCAGTCCCATACACCACATGAACCGTGTCACACTCTTCCTTCAGTCCTCAACAGAGAGGCTGAGGAGCAGACCATTCAGAGTGGCCCCATAATGATGGCTCCCTTCTGCACTTTGAGCAGAGCATCTTTCTTTCCCCATCCTGATTTTCTGAGAGTGAGGAAGAAAACTCTTTCAGTGTCCAAGTCAGACATCACTCTTATAAGAAACTTCATTATAGGAGCCTCATGGCAAAAAATAAATATCTATAGCTATAGAAATAGATAGATACAGATTTAGATATCAATATAGATATAAATAGATATATCTATGTATATAAGACTTTCGGGAATTGCTTTAGTTTTTTAGGCCAAAGACCTAAAAAAAGAAAATCGCTACTTTAGTGCCCTAAATGATGTTCTTAAGGCCCGAAAAGATAAGGAGCTTCCCAGAATGCATTATTTATTTGCCAACCAGGAGCAGTCTTTTTACAATGTCGTTAAGGACTGACTTACAGGTGACAATGCCTTACCAAGAAAGCCCTTGATAATTCAGTAACCACATCCTCTAATAGAGATCTAGGAAAGGATGACATTTAAAAAAAATGTCCTCTGGGAATAATTCTGTTATAATGGGTTTCTAGAGATTCAGGGAGAAACTAATTGGATATTCACTGTTGATGGCTATGTATTTAGATCACACTAGAAAAAAATAATGTTCATCCATGTTTATAGAAATGGATCTGGAGAATTTTGCAGATGAACTGAAACACATGTTAAAAGTTGAAACATGAGGAAAAGAAATGGCAGCAGATCAATAGTGAGGTAAAGGGCTCAGCAGCTGATCACCTCCATGGGCTCAAATTCACCTTTAGCATCATTGCTAGCAGAAATCTGTACTTTTTTTTCCTCTTTAGTTTTTATGTAATCTTTATCATCCTTTTCTTTCGTCTCCTGACCACTTCCCACCAAATGTATATCCTTTATTTTTCCTTTCTTTTTACCTTTACTATGCATTTCCCTTTATCTATCACCCTCGTCTCATGGCTGCTGGTTCCACTGATGGCACCTAAGATTGAAGGGGTTACCAATGCCAGCTCCACAGAAAAGGGAGCAGATAATTTGGAGGTGATGTTTGTGATTGGATTTCACAGAATGCCTACTTTGTGCCTGGCCTTGTTAGAGATGCTTGTCAAATATGTTCTCATTTCATCATCTCAGTTGTCCTAAGAACTCAGTTTAATATTATGCAACACGCTAGTTCAATTCGAGAATAAAAGAAGTTTTGTTTTGTTGTATTTTGTTTCTGAAAAACTCTGCCTCCAAAGGTTGTAGAGAAAAAGCCCCCAAGAAATGCCAACTTGAAGATGGTTGGAAGTGGGAGGTTTGACCAACAGGTTAAAGATAAGAAAGTTGCAACAACTGGGTAAATCTCTGAAACCACAAGCAGATTTCTATGACCAATCTGTTTTATTTGCACGTTTGTGCTCTTGGGGGAAAACGTGACTTTACCAGCCATGTTAATGGGGGAAAAGTTCTAACCCTTCAATAATTTCAAGAAAACCAGAATATGGTTTAGGTCAAAAAAGAGTACTTGATTTTGCAACACCAAATATCCCTTTTGAGGTTTCCCAAAAATGCTGTGGCAATCCCACACAGAACCCTCTCCATATTTTTACCACAGAAACAATAGTGCTAATTCAGCACACACTATGATTTAGACCACTTTGGGAGGTGCTTTAAGGAAGATATCAAAGAAATGAATACCTGCACTCTTATAATATCATAAAAATGCAATACAGAATATACTAAATTTCCATGTAAAATGCTAAATAAAATAAAATGCATTGATTATAATGTGTTTAAGAAGTGTAGAAAAACAAATGGAATCATTGGACTTAACTAGGTTTAGTAGGTCAAAGATTTAGAGTATCTACTATTAGATACTTATTCAAATAAGTACATGGGCTTATTAATAAATTATTATTAGGGACAGAAACGAGGAATGCAAAAAGTAGTTGAAGATCCTAAATGTCAGAATGATTTGCCTGAGGGTTTAGACTCTCCTTCCCTTAGGGATATCACACGGGAGCCTAGCCTTTCTATCATTCTACAACACCTTTGAAAAGAAGGAGCTATATAAGGGTGATGTGGAATTTATAGGTTTACATTGCCCTAGTAGAACTATAAATACACATGACTAGGTAACCAGGTTTACCACGTGGAAATAGAAAAGGTGTCTGATCTACCAGACACAAGTCTGTCTTCAGCTTCATCACTGCATCTACCACCCCAGGACAGAAATCAGCCTGGGGCCAGACTTGAATTTCTGTTGTCCATGCAGAAAGTGACCCAAGTCATTTCCTCAACACTCGGAAACATTTAAAGCTTTTTTTTTTTTTTTTTCTTTTCCATTTCTGGCCAAGCTGTTTAGAAAGCACAGATGCAGCTGGCACTGTAATATTGTAAGCGGCCTCGCTAAATGGCTCCAAAAGGGAAATAGCTGTCCAGTGTCTTGGGTAGATCTGTGAGCTCCATTCACCAATGTCACGTCATAATTCTCTGGTTCTTCAGACCCAAGAATTGAGGTCGGAGACAGCAGAGTTGCTGCTGCAATTTTGTTTACCTAACAATGTAAAGACTACTCTGATAACCCTCCATTGCTAGCCCCTTTTCCTAAGAAATAAAGTCACTTTAGGGGTTTAGTATCTGATTTGAAGAAACCACCCCATTACTGAAGGGAGATAAGATGTTCATTTAATTTTTTTTAATGTTCATGTGAACCACGTGCAACATGTTCTTCCTCTCTGGTCACGCTGAGAGATGAAGGCTTTTTTCAGCACTTTTTGGATAAAGGTTGTGGCAGAGATCTAAAATCCACCCTGCTGGTCACAGTCATGACCCTAGTGGTAGTGAAGATGTGACTTTGGCTTGAGAAATACAAGGTGTAATCCTACCATGAAGAACAGTTATAGAAAAAGGTGCTGGCGTGTTGTAATTATTCTTATTTTTCTTCAATTCATCGGACTTAAATGTTTAGCAGCCAGATATGATGATAAGCTGTAAATCAAGCAGAGTTTCTACTGCTTTATACAACGTCCCAACTGCACCAGCAGTATAGCAGAGTGCTAAGAAGGTATGCTTATCATCCTTCTAAAGCCTGATAGTATCTGCACCTTGAACAAATTACTTTCATAGGAGATCATGATAATGCCTACCTTTTGGGGAATTCTTGTCAAGATTCAATAAGGAATTGCATATGAAATGCTCAGTGCTGTATCTGGTACATAAGCATTCAAAGGAAGTGCTTGGGCTCAGGTCTGTGGGAATCCGAAGCTTCTGTTTTCTTTATCATGCTTCATTATTAGCAAAATTAGAAAATAATCTGCTATTGACTGAATGTGTCCCTTCAAAATTCATATGTGTTGATACCCTAACTCCCAATGTGATGGTATTTGGAGGTGGGACCTATGGGAAGTAATATGGATATAATGGTGGAGGCTTTGTAATTGGATTAGCACCTTTATAGAAAGAGACACTAGAGAGCTTGCTTTCCCTCCCTCTCCCCACCATGTGAGGATACAGCAGGAAGGCAACCACCTGGTAATCAGGTAGAAGGCCCTCACCAGAATCTGACCATGTTGGTTCCCCGGTCTCAAACTTCCCAGCCTCTGGAGCTGTGAGAAATGAACTTCTGTTGTTGAAGTCATCCAGTCTATGGCACTTTGTTATAGCAGCCCAAGCTGACTTAAGATGTGATCTAATGGAAATAGTCTATCTCTGAAGTCCCTTTAAACTCTCACATTATGTGATTCCTCTGTCTTTGCTTTGTTGTAATAAAACACTTTTCTTTTTTTTTTTTCTTTTTTTTTATTATTATACTTAAAGTTCTAGGGTACATGTGCATAACGTGCAGGTTTGTTACATATGTATACTTGTGCCATGTTGCTGTGCTGCACCCATCAACTCGTCAGCACCCATCAACTCGTCATTTACATCAGGTATAACTCCCAATGCAATCCCTCCCCCCTCCCCCCTCCCCATGATAGGCCCCAGTGTGTGATGTTCCCCTTCCCGAGTTCAAGTGATCTCATTGTTCAGTTCCCACCTATGAGTGAGAACATGCGGTGTTTGGTTTTCTGTTCTTGCGATACTTTGCTGAGAATGATGGTTTCCAGCTGCATCCATGTCCCTACAAAGGACACAAACTCATCCTTTTTTATGGCTGCATAATATTCCATGGTGTATATGTGCCACATTTTCTTAATCCAGTCTGTCACTGATGGACATTTGGGTTGATTCCAAGTCTTTGCTATTGTGAATAGTGGCACAATAAACATACGTGTGCATGTGTCTTTATAGCAGCATGATTTATAATCCTTTGGGTATGTACCCAGTAATGGGATGGCGGGGTCATATGGTACTTCTAGTTCTAGATCCTTGAGGAATCGCCATACTGTTTTCCACAATGGTTGAACTAGTTTACAATCCCGCCAACAGTGTAAAAGTGTTCCTATTTCTCCACATCCTCTCCAGCACTTGTTGTTTCCTGACTTTTTAATCATTGCCATTCTAACTTGTGTGAGATGGTATCTCATTGTGGTTTTGATTTGCATTTCTCTGATGGCCAGTGATGATGAGCATTTTTTCATGTGTTTGTTGGCTGTATGAATGTCTTCTTTTGAGAAATGTCTGTTCATATCCTTTGCCCACTTTTTGATGGGGTTGTTTGGTTTTTTTCTCGTAAATTTGTTTGAGTTGTTTGTAGGTTCTGGATATTAGCCCTTTGTCAGATGAGTAGATTGCAAAAATTTTCTCCCATTCTGTAGGTTGCCTGTTCACTCTGATGGTAGTTTCTTTTGCTGTGCAGAAGCTCTTTAGTTTAATGAGATCCCATTTGTCAATTTTGGCTTTTGTTGCCATTGCTTTTGGTGTTTTAGACATGAAGTCCTTGCCCATGCCTATGTCCTGAATGGTATTACCTAGGTTTTCTTCTAGGGTTTTTATGGTATTAGGTCTAACATTTAAGTCTCTAATCCATCTTGAATTAATTTTTGTATAAGGAGTAAGGAAAGGATCCAGTTTCCGCTTTCTGCTTATGGCTAGCCAATTTTCCCAGCACCATTTATTAAATAGGGAATCCTTTCCCCATTTCTTGATTAAAACACTTTTCTTAAGCTCCCAGTTTGCTAGGAACATAGTAACAACTCACCTGAGGAAAGTAGTAGGAATGTTCTTTAAGTCTGACAATCACTAGAGCTAAGCTTTTAAAAATTCAATAAAATAAAAAATAATTAGCAAAAACATAATTAATCACCCATGTTTTCCTGGCTATGAACAAACTCTATATCATATAATTTCTATTTTTTTAAAATGTGAAGTAGAAATTTCTAAGACAGTGTTTTAGTTGTCAAGACATTAAAAAAGAATTAATGAAGAAAATTGGTTCTCATTTTTAAATATTTATTTATTTATTTATTTTGAGACAGAGTCTTGCTCTGTCACCCAGGCTGAAGTATAGTGGTGCTATCTTGGCTCACTGCAACCTCCACCTCCCAGGTTCAAGTGATTCTCCTGCCTCAGCCTCCCGAGTAGCTGGGACTGCAGGCATGCACCACCCTGCCTGGCTAATTTTTATATTTTTAGTAGAGACGGGTTTTCACTATGTTTTCCAGGCTGGTCTTAAACTCCTGACCTCAGGTGATCCACCTGCCTCGGCCTCCCGAAGTGCCGAGATTACAAGTGTGAGCCACCACGCCCAACCTGTCATTTTTAATAACAAAAACTAATTTGGATCTATTGCATCCATATTTATATTACAGCACTATAGTTCACCGTGCTTTATAGTTAGTTGTACATGTGTCTGTCTCTCCACCAAACTTGTAAACAATTTTAAGGGAAGGGAGCATGTTTTTGCATGTCAAGCACTTAGCATAGGGCAGACACAATTCACCACTCAATAAATGCATGTTAAATGAATTAATGAATGAATGAAAGGTGCAGCAGTGAGATTTTAAGTTACAAAGTATGGTTCAATGGCCTCTGCAATCCAAACTAAAAGACGGGCCAGAGCATCAAAGGCAAGTAGTGACGTAAGTGAAGTTACGTCCCAGATAACCAAAATGGATAAGAGGTGCTGCTTTGTTTAAATAGAAGAGTCAGCTTTAAGGTGGGGCACAAAGACTTCATGAAAAAACATGGAATTTTATTTGGATTAGACAAATAGAAAAATCTTTCCTAAGAAGAAGGACCATGTGAGCAATAACATAATATATTCGTTTCCTATTGCTGTTAGAACAAATCATTACACATTTAGAGTCTTAAAACAACACAAATTCATTATCTTACAGTTTTGGAGGTCAGAAGTATGAAATGGATTCCACTGGGCTAAAGTTAAGGTGTCTACAGGTCTGTATTTCTTTCTGGAGGCTCTAAGGGATAATCTGTTTTCCTGACTTTTTTATCTTTGAGAGTCTCCTCCCATTCCTTGGTCCAAGGCCCCTTTCCATCTTCAGAGTCACCAATGACCAGCTGACTCTTTCTCACATCATATCACTCTGACACTGACACTTCTGCCTCCCTCTTCCACATTTAAGGACACTTGTGATTATTTTGGTCTTGTCCAGATAATCCAGATATTCTCTGTATTTTAATGATGGCTGATTAGCAATCTTAACTCCATCTTCTACCCTAATCTCCTTTGCCGTGTAACCTAACATTCACAGGTTCCGAGGACTAGAATGTGGGCACCTGTGGAAGGCCATTATTCGGCCTACCATACATGTCAGATGCATCTGACATGTTTGTGCAACAATATGACTTCCACAGAAATTTTCCATATTCAATGTAAGTTTGAATGTGTTTACAGGACTAGGTGAGTGGGAGCCTATTTTTGAAAGTGCCAAATGCCCAAGAAAGGGATTTGAACTATTTTTATAGGTAATAATTACCTTTGCATCAAATTAGTATTAATGTTGCCATTACTTTTCATGTTACATATTCGAAAATGACATGATTATAAATTATGTTCAATCCAGAATATCATAACTTTTAAAGGTAAATAAGGCTTAACTGAAATTTTCAATGATTAATGAGAGACTTGAAAAACACAATAGTAGCCTCATCAATTGCCTCCTCAAAGTTTGAAAGCAGGAAAAAAAAGTAATAACAGCATTTAAAAGGCATTTATTAAAAGCCCAGTTATCTGTGGTTTGAAGTTGACCCTTGATATTCTAATTGAGACACACAAACATAAAATCAGCAAGGTATATGAACATCTGCAAGTCAAAGACGGGTGTATTTTACCTTGCACCTAAGTGGACAAAAGAATGTTAAAGTCAAATGCAAAGATGTCTCAGAAAACACGGAATGCAAGAAATCTTACCAGCAGACCACAAAATAGGTCCAGGAAGATCATGGAGGACAAAGACTAGATAAACCCCAAAGTCCAAATAAGCAAATAGAGGAGGATCAGTTAGTATGCATATCCTATAAATAGAAAGACACACAATCATTTTAAAGTA
This sequence comes from Theropithecus gelada, assembly GCF_003255815.1. Lineage (NCBI taxonomy): Eukaryota > Metazoa > Chordata > Mammalia > Primates > Cercopithecidae > Theropithecus > Theropithecus gelada. The sequence continues at coordinate 160,763,388 of NC_037671.1, forward strand.
ATTTTCAAAATAGAAGGAGAAAAACGTGGTTAAAATTTCAATGTGTGATGAAAAAAAATTACCAGAGTGAAATTCTTAGAAAATCTTTTGATAATAAAGATCTTATACACATGTCAAAGTTGTAAAATGTTCTAGTGTGCTGGGCTTTTTTTCCTTCATTGTGGTGCAATAATTCTTCTAGCAACACTGCATATCAAACAAAAAGGGTTCAGTAGGAATCCCTGTACTGTACCATGCAAAGAATGTGTTGTCTACGTACTATATGTTAAATGGCCACCCCTTTAATTTTCACTCTTAATTCTCCTGCCATTACCAGGGGAAAACAACTCATAAAATTACCAGAAATAATAAAACATTCTGTATACTAGTTTTTAATACAGTATCTTCCAACTGTCTCTTTCTCATTATTTAGTTACTCCCCTGGATTATATATATCAGGAAATATTGGTGTTCATAACCATAGCAAAGCACTTAGCCTTAGAAAGAATCAGGAAAGACAATGGAAAAAATAATACAGTGAACTGTGTTTCCAATTAGCAGCAGATGCTTTCATTTGTTCTAAGCGTTCTTGTTTAGTTAACTGTACAAATTTTTAATCATATAAATCTGGTAATGTTCTAGACCCACGCTCTTAGTTACCCTGGTCTTCCAGCTAATTTCACATGTCTCTTCCTTCTGGCATTGTTTTCCCACGAATACCGTGCCTACAGCTGTATGAATTCCAGGTGATACCTGTTAAAGAATGCAGCCTATTGCAAAGTTTACTTGATTCAACCTTTGTGTTGTGTGTGTTGTGTGTGTGTGTTTCGCTGAGACTGACATTGCTGTAGATTTCTCTGAATCAGCAGCACCATTCGCCACTGGCTACAGCACCATGAATGCCTGCTTCCTTTTTTTTCCATCTTTATTTCTTTGAGGAATCATCTGGTCACCATTCATTCATGCCTGGAATATCACAGTGGGAAAGATTACCAGGCTTCATGGGAAGACCACTTTACATAAATCTTTAATAAACCAAATGAAAGAGCAGGTCTTGCTGAAAGTACCCCTGATGATGGAGATCAAAGACTCAGAGCCTTGCTTGTATTCCAACCATTCTGAAAATAGCGGGAGGGGTGCAACAAAATGCTGGAAAGAAGGAGTCATGGAGAAACTGGCCTAACTAAATTGCACTTGACATTTGATGAGAAAAGACTGTCAAAAATAGTATTTGTTTATGAAATTATTTAAGATTCCATTGCATATATTTATTGCATGGGCTTATAGTTGATAGTCAACCTTATCTTTAAAGTTAACCCGTAAGGGGAAAAAAAGAAAAAAACAAAATTGACAAGCTGTGGTTCAATGTCCCCGGATACAGCACTTGTTCTTACATAGCAGTTCTGGTTGCTTCTTTCCATTGAGAGTATTTGGCCTGCACCAGCATGATTGTTTTTAGAAGTCCTAATAGGTGTATCTGGAAAGACTGGGATGATTGCTGCATTTTCTTTCATAAATAACTAATATGGAACAGGCATAAAATTGTTGCCACATAGTTATACTCTAGCCTTGCTACTCAGAGTGTGATCATGACCAACAACCTTGACATCCCTAGGAAACTTGTTAGAAATGCAGAGTCTCAGGTTCCTGCCAGACTTCTGGAATCAGAAATCTGCATTTTAATGGGATCTCCAGGTTATTCAAATGCACATTAATATTTAAGAAGCCTTGATCTAGAATAGCCTCTAGGAGATACCATTTGGCATAGCTGTTCTGTGTAATTCATAATTACCAGGAGATAATAAGTGAAAAAGGGGAAATAAAAATTAAGTGGAAGAGGCAGCAGGATCACACGCAATACACATGGAGCAGTTGAAATTTCCTTCTTCCAAATTAACTTTGAACTACATAAATATGAACCTAAATGAATGTCAAGGACAAAAAGGAATCTTGTTAGAAGGCTTGATTCCTCATAATTTTCTCACTTTCCTTTTGTTATTTCATTTATATAAAAAATCTTTCTATATCTTATTAGTGGCCTACTTTATTTTTATTAGATTAAGAGAAAAGAACCCTCTCTCAGGCATTTTCCAGCAGTTTTTTGAGAATGTTTGGATAATCTCTCCTCCAGTCTCCTTGAGATCTTCTTAACCTGGTTGAATTCTTGAGAGCTTTCAAAATTTATGGATCTTGTTTATTTTTTTTTTAAAAAAATCAACATATTTCAGACTTTGTACAGGCCACTTTTTAAATATCACATTTGATTCTGCACACTACATTTCTTGTAAGCACACTTACAAATTAAACAGAAATCAGTTAGGAGCAATCAAAGTTATAAAAATGTTTGAGAAATAAAGGCCCCAAACAAAACATTGAGGCCCTCATCAGTTTGTCTAGGGAAATGAGACCAGTAGGGGGCCTGAAGACACATGTTCACTACCACAGCATATGACACAAAGCTGCACAGCTCATGAACATCAAACGCATTTTGTGTTTAGTCGCTTTGGACTAAAAACAAAATTCCCTATTAAGAGAACCTATACAGCATTAACTAGAGCACTAAATAATACATGGTAAAGATCATGCAGGATGAGACCCTAGACATGATTCCTGGGCTTTCATCCCTCCAAAATGCACTTACAAAGAATATTTATCTTATGAGTCACATACATTGTTCTGTATCTGTCTATTCGCATTCATACTTTCACCAAGCCTACCTTAAAGACCTTGCTACCATCAAATCTCTTACTGTCTTCTGCCACAGGTCACTCCCCAATACCCTTTATCCAACAGCCCTGCCTTTGATTTCCTTTACGCCTGCATTCTCACTGGGGAACCCAAATTTCCGAAGTAAGACCTACTTCAAGGGTAGAAGGGCTTGACTTTCCAGCTTTCTAACAGATCCCAGGAAAGGATAGCCAAAATCTGTGTTTAATGAACTTGTCAACTATGATATCATATAGCTTAAAAATAACAATATTAAATTTTTATAGCACATTACAGTTTAAAAATAACTGACATTCTAGTCTTATTTAATCCTTTCAGGATCCCAGTGTGATGGATAAAATGTTTATTGCCATCATACCCATTTATAGATAAGGCCCCAAATTTGGGGCAAAGCTCTGTGGTGAGTATAGATCAAAACCCAGTTTTTGTAACTCTCAAATAAGTAGTCTCCGAGAGTTACTTTAGAGATTTCCTTGTTGTAGCTGTTTTCTAAGAAGTTGACACGCTCGAATGTGAAATTCTGAAAAGTGTACTCTACCACCACTATGATCTTTCACAATCAGAAATAAGTCCTGAAATCCTAGAAAGGCTATAGTCAGAGGGTGCCAGGGGCACACACCAAAGTGTCAGATGTTCAGTAGTGGGACAGAATAGGAGGCTGTATTCATCAGCAGGCAGGAGCTGAGTAGAGAAAATCAAGTCTTCCTTCCATGTTGTTCTCAACTTTTGTCTGACTGGGCCCATTTTTGTTGGGAAATTCACAGAGACAGTAAACTTAGCATTAGCATTAGTTAAGATCTTTAACAGCCAGGATAGAGTGTGATGTTAGCTGAAATCCTAGTTTCTCTCTTAAAACGTACAAAAATAAATGAATAAGTAAAGAGACAGAGGTCACTCACACTGAAAACCAGAATTAAGGCAAAAGAGGCCAGGCAGGTCCCCAGTACCTGAAAAAGGACCCAAAGGCTAGCACAGAAGGTTTTCCCTTCTGCTGTTTCTCCGGCAGTTAATATTCATTTGCAGAGCGAACAAGAGAATGATTGGGTATGGTTGAGACACCCCTCCTACTTCACCCCACCTGTCTTTCCTCATCTTGCCCCACATGCTTTCCCCCTTTCCCCCATGACAATGGAAATATGTGCTGCCTTCTAGGGTCGGTCTGTAGACTAAGTCATTTTTCCTACTTGCTGGCATTATTTCTTGAGATTAGCTAAGGCCAGAGTTATACATTTCTAGGTCTCCTAAATTGTTTGCACTTCTTCTACTTAGACTGTATAGAACCAAGTTGAAAGACCTGTTTTTCCTTCCCTGCTCATTTTTAATTTTTTTTTTTGAATTGCATTTGTAAAAGCAGACTGGTCGTGTGTGTGTGTGTGTGTGTGTGTGTGTGTGTGTTTACACATCCATGCTTGAACTGATGGAGAGGAAAGTTCAGGACAAAATAAATAAACTCCCTCCATAGTTTGCATTTTTTTTCTAAAAGATAGGCCACAGATGAGGGTCAATAAGAGTATAAAACAATTCCAAAATATCTGAGTGAGAAGATTTTTATTAAACTTTTTGTTTTGTAAGAATCTATTAATAGACTGAAAGTGAAAGAAAATGACAAGGATACATGTTTCTAAGTTTCCATTTTTTTAAAAAGGTACATTCTCTAGAATTGTTAGAAATATTTAACATTATAAATGCCTTATTTTACAAATCATGTGTAATAAATGCTTATCTGCCTAGTGACTAGAGCACCCATAGTCTACAAGACTTTTACATAGCCCTCAGAACACCAAAAATTCTTCAAAGTCCACATTCTAAATCAACTATATTTTTGACACTTTTCTTGGTTGTATACTTTAGTATTGGGGTTATCAATTCTTTTATAGCTCCAACCACAGAGCAAAGTCTTTTTATTTTTAGTTTTTGGAAGAAGGAGCCAATGCAATGGCTAGTTTTTGTCAAAAAGAAGAAACTTTATAGCACATTTGGAGTAACTTAGTGCAGAGGCTCAGCGGGCCAGCTGGTGAGGCAGCTTGTAATAGTTGCCACAGTCAGGGCATCACCGGGCCTCACCTTTGTCCAGCCAAAACCAGATGATGGCGCTATTCTCTTCACAGATGCTGCCCACTGCTGGTGAAGGACGGGGGCTAACTTAAGGTCCTCTTTGGTACCTGAAGCTGCCTTTGGGGGTAGTATATTGTATGGGTCCATCCCTTCTGTGCAGCCATTATGACGTCCCTCTCCAACCCAGTAACCTCCTCGTTGTCAGTAAGAACATCACCTCCAGACGCCTTGGAGTGCAGTTCGACCGCCCCTCTGGGACTCTGGGCCCTCAGGGCCCACGCAGCCAGCACCCCAACTCCTCAAAGTAACCTTGAAGCCATCACACCCTCAACAAGTAGCAGTACTTCCAGGAACAGCAAAGTCTTTTTGCTACAATTAGGTGTCCATTGTCCATTGGAACAAGCTGTTTCACCTGTTAGTTCTCATTATGTTGAGTTGATTCACAAGGCCTGAGAAAGAACTTGGTTATTTTGAAAGTCTATCTTAAAATGTCCTGTCTGCAGCCATTAATTACTGATATTAACATGCGTAAGAATCCTCACAAGTTACCTGTGGGTCTTCTCTGTTCCATGATTCCTTTGATCATGTAGCAACCCCACGCTCAGTGATCCAAACTTCTGTCTGCAGATACCATATCAAGGTGAATGATGTCCACTGAGTAGTGAAAATTACAGGTTTACAGGCATGCTCTTCTAAAGTAACTATCTGAAAAACAAAAGAGATCACAGCCTATGAGATGCTAGCTACAAAATGTAACAAAAGCACCTTTCAGATAATTCACATGATAGAGAGTTTTAGTCCAACAAGCATTAGCCTCGCATCAGTTTGTCCCAATCTCTTGAACCTGCAGTTGAGCCAAAAATTTCCGAGCCAAGCTTTCTCGCAAGATTTCCTGTACTTCCTGTTTCTATGTGAGCCAGAAATACCATGAGAACAACCTTTCTTGTGGTATTTTTGCCCTTCTACTCCAAGATGAAAATAATCCCATATTGGGGGAACTTTTTTTTAAATTGTGCAAATATTTCCAATTTTCAAACCTTCAAATGAAGTAGATTCCTCCTTGGGAATGAAAATGTGAAATGGTGATTGCTTGGCCCTGACTCATCTCCACTAGGAAGTATTCATGCTCAGTGATCCAACATTTTGTAATTTCTGTAAGATATTTTTACAAGGAACTAGGTAAAACAGTACAGAGGATACAATGGAAATGTATATCCTTGGAATTTTTTAAAAGTCATTCTTGAAGAAATGAACAATGAAGTGTTATGTTCTTAGTACATTAGTGTATGTGATATATTATATCATATATTTGTTTTCTTTGTTCTTAACCCCTTTGTTCCAAGGGTCAGGATATCCTGATGCTAAGTGCTATTGCAAAATAACTGAACAAAAATAAAAATAGTCAAACACTTAGGAAACTCTTCAGTTGTTATGTCAAGGAAGTTTGTGACTGAGGAGTGAGTTTAAGACATTATTCAGGAAATATGATAATAAAGTGAAACAGTCTACATGTGATTATTAAACAAAATCATCTCAATCCTAGAGAGCCTTGATGCCCCCAGCCTGATGGAAGGGTAAGATAAGGACTGGACAGGCTGTCAAAGTGGTGGAAGTGTGGAACTGATACTTAAATCCTTTCATCTCTTATCAGAGAGGGAAATAAGGAAGAACACATCTTTCTAATGAAGTAGACCACTGATTATGCCCTAACTGTGTTGTTAGGGCAATATCTAACAAATTCATTGTTAGATATTCTAACAATGAATATCTAGTTGTTATAGTAAGAGCCGCTAGATCAATATTTTAATAATGAAATTCACCAAAAGCAGTGTCTTCAATGTCTTTATTATTGTTTTATACCCTCTTGACCCTTCTTCACCTGTTAGGAAGGAAAGTAGGTTTGCCAGTATACTTTTCCATCCAGAAAAAAGAAAATTCACCTGATTCAGGATGGAAAACTAAACTTATTCACCATGGATTTAGAGAAATAATAAAACAACAATAAAATTACAGTTGTCTTTGCTGGTTTCAACTTAAAAAAAAAAAAAAAAAGAGATGGGAGCAATGAAAATAAAACACACTCTACAATAATCTTTCTCCTCTTCCCCAAGTTTCCTCCTCTCTCCCATGAAGAAATATCAAATAATTGTGTGATAAACCAGCCTTGAAAGGAATGTAGAGCAGAAGCAACAGATTATACATCAGCAAAATGGCATGCCAAGCAAAATAAAGCACTTTGCAATGTGGAGACATGAAGAGGAGAGGAAGACGGGATTGTTACAATGTTCTTCCAGAAAACAGGGACTATTCACTTGAATGTACAAGTTCAAATTGTTCCTACAAACCAATTTGCTGGCAAAAGTGCCAAATACAATACTACCCCACTTTTGTTTCTGTCCAAGGCCTTTCACATAAGCTACAGGGGGCATTGCCTTTTGTTGAATTGGTTCTTACTTTCAGGGTTAGCGCCTCCATCTCTGAGACTAAGAACAAGAGGCATGGCCCACGGTTGAGGTTGCCCTCAATTCAACCACTCTCAGGTCGGGGACACAGTAGTCAGTGGCCCACATAATAAGTCAGAAGTGCTCTCCCTCCAGAAGGTGAATCGTTAACATTCTTTTCTTTCTTTCACTGCCATTTATGTCCCCTGTGAACATCCTTTAAAATGATTGTTCCTTTGAAAATGGGTTTTGAACGGTCCTGAGCCACATGTCCAGGCTATGCAGGCCACTGCCCGTTTGCATGAGGATCTTGATGCTTCCCGAATTCTCATCTTTCGGAGTTAACTGTGGAATGTGATTCAGTGTTATTTCCCTTCCAGCTGAAGGGCAGCTGAGGTTATGAAGGGATTTGACCAATAGGTCATAACCCAGTTAGGTTTGCTGAGAACCAAATGACACAAGGGGGAGGGATGTGGAGAAAGAGCGAGAGTGATCAAACTGAGGCACTGAGGATCAACCCAGCCCATCCCAGCACTGGTCTCAGTGACTGGGCAACGTGCCCCCCAACCCCCATCAGGCCCTCCAGGGAGAAGCAGCCGCAGATTGGTTCTGCAGACGCTCAGCTTCTGTTTTTTTGGAGATCTCCTGGGGGCTTGCAGGGCCTGAGTCTGCACCACAGGGGTGACTACTCACCTGACACCTCCAGATAACTGGCCTCTGGCAAGGGGGGAACCCCTCTGTGAGGTTAGCAAAGGGGAAGCCCCACTTCTTTGCCTGAAGTCCTTAAGAGCTAAGCCAACAAAGAGCTAAGAGTCGACAAACTTTGACAAGCACCGAAAGAGAATTGAGAACAAGTAAATCAGAAGAAAGAAGAGGAAAAGCAAATGCTAGAACGTCGATGGCTTTTTTTTTTCCCTCCCTGCTGTCGTTCCAGCTGTAGCCTGGGATTAATTAAGTGCTGTGAACTCAGTGCCAGAGAGAGGAGGGGAAAAAAAATGCATTCTATCTCTAAGGAAGGAGTACAGTAACAGTTTCTCACCAGTGAGAAACCTAGGGAAGTGAATCGCTCTCGTCGGCAGTGTTTGTGGAGGGCCTGAGGAGACAGGGAGGCTGTGCCAGGCTGGAGGAGTCTTGTCTTTCCGAAGCTGGAAAGGATCTTACGGAGGTTCGCCTTTCCCTGCCTGGGAAGAATTTCCCCTGTGGTAGCAGCAGCAGCAGCAGCAGCAGCAGCAGCAACAGCAGCAGCAACAGCAGCAGCAGCAGCAGCAGCAGCACCACTGCCTCCTCTTCTGGGGCACAAGACAGAATGCCTGTGCTAGAGCGCTATTTCCACCCAGCAGAGCTAGGCAGGAGGTGGACAGGCCCAGAAGGTGTGCTGCCCTCCTCCCCGGGAAGCCGGCCGGGGTGCCAGCAGGGGCCGCTGCCCTGGGACTTGCCAGAGATGATCAGGATGGTAAAGCTGGTTTGGAAATCCAAAAGTGAGCTGCAGGCGACCAAACAGAGAGGCATTCTGGAAAATGAAGATGCTCTCCGCAGCTTTCCAGGTAAATTGACCATGGGGTGTAGCAGGTCACAGGACCAAGTCTGATAACTAACTCCCCTTCTTTGGAGAGTCCAAGCCATAAGGAGGAAGATGAACTGTGTAGCATAGGGTCCGAGGGCTGTGACTTCCAAATATCTGCTCTGATAGAAATGCATCTTGAAATTAAGAGTGATTTAGTAGGAGGAGCATTTGACTGGAAATCAAGAAACCTGGGTCCCGGACTCAGCTTGACATACGCTTGCCCTGTGGGCTTGCACAAGTCAAATTTCCTGAGTTTCAGTCCCCACCAAGGAGGGGGTGGAATTGGATGCTGTTTAATGGCCATCCTGACTCTAACATTTCTTGTCAACAAGTTAGAGATATCCCTAAAAGAATATTCTCCTCAGGTTGCTTTTTATCATTTTTTATATAAAGTAAAATACATTTTCCAATTTTTAGCTATGCCATTTACAGCATGTATTATGTTCCCAGCACTGAGTTTGGCATGCAAGCTTTTTATGTCCTGGGCAAGTTGGTAAACTTTCTTGACTTGGTTTCCCCTTTGACAAATGTCAGTAATATAAACACCTTTATTGATATCAACTCACTCACACTTTGTCATGTCATAAGAATGTGCTGTGTTTCGGACGGTTGTGGAGAACTTCACTGTGTTTCTGACAGTGGATGCAGCCACCACCAAGACTCCCAGCATGCCTGGGAAGGATCCCAAGGGGCTTTGTAAACTAAGAAAGCCACAGCTGACTACAGGGCACTCTCTTTCTTTGAGGAGTATGTTGCTAGATATTTGGAAAGTGGTGGGTTCACTTCAGAAGAAAGAACATGAGTGTGTGTTTATGCATCTGAAGTCTTGGCTAGCCCGGTGCAGTGGAATCCTGGCGTGCCATTGGCGGTGAGGGATGGGGTAGATGGAAAAGATACACCAAAAATTACCTCTCCCTTTCTCATGGAAACAGAGTAGGAAATAAAAATCTGGCTAGTTTTGATTTTAATTATTTATGCCAGGAACTTTTTTTTAAGTTGTGACTTTATAAAGAATATTATTAAGAAGTTAATACTCTGGGAAAAGGAAAGACTTAAAAGGGAGAAAAAAACAGGGTTGGCCTCCAGTAAACAATGAGTCCTTGAGTACACAGGAAAGTGAAGGAAACCAATAAAACTGAGGTTTATGTGGCAATTGGGAGAAGGATGCCCAGGGAGATGGGTCTTGGTCAGAAGAAATGAGGTAACACTAAACCAGTATTGCATGTGAGTAGGGCAAGAAAAATGGAAAAACCCACCTGGGCAGAAAATTTTACTCTGACACTTCAACTCTTAGCACTTTAGGTTTGTTTTAGTCCATTAAATGATTAAAATTCATATTTCAAACTGTGCCCTTTGATAAAACTATCTAATTCAACAATTGTTAGCATGTCTGTGGAGATAGGTGTACGTTATTACTTATATTCTATATTAATGAGCATCTAATTCCTGAAAAAGCACTCTGGAGAAAAAGTAGAACTCCTGTAGCTTCTTACTATTTAAAATACACATTTTTCTGGACATCACAAAGCAGGGCTTGTTGAGTCTTACTATACCTCTCTACCACTGCCTCACCTTCAGTGGAAACTGTCTCTGAAGCCACTTGGATTCCCAGGGGAGCTGCACCCTGGTCTACTGTCGAGGTTGCCTGCCTGCGTGGAGACAGGCTCTATAACACCTTTCCAAAGGATGGGTGTTTGCCTCCTGTCCTTCCTCCTGCGCCTGCTCACTCTCAGGGAGATGAGGGCTCATCCCTACTGGAATGGTCATGAAACCTTATCATCATCATCTGTCTATGCGGTAGAAGGTCACAGGATGCAACTCCAAAGATGAGTCGCTTCACTTTCCAAACTGTCTCTTACCTTCTTCCTCACTCATCCTATCCCTGATGCTGCATTTGCTCCGAGCATCAGGTGTCTTCAGCTGCACCATTTTCACCACAGCAGCACAATAATGGGGCCCTCAGGAACACTTAAAGACTATTTCAAAACTTCTGGCATTTTTTTTGTTTGTTTTTAGGAAGTGGTGATTTAAGCTGTTTTCAGTTCATGCACAGAGGCAGAGGTTTATGATAGAAAGCTCTTCAAAAAACACCAAGACACATAGTGTGCTCTCTCTCTTCTCTCTCTCTCTGTCTGTCTCATTTCATCCTTGCCTCAGTCTCCTCAGTTTATACTTTCACAATCCTTTTAAGCAACTGGCTACGCATCAAGTGAGCCTTGCTTTATGCTTGAAATGTTTTTTCTTTGGCTCAGTCAACTGAAAATTTTCTATTCAAACAACAAAGCCCAGGTCAAGCATCTCTCTCTTTAATGCCTTTCCTGATCTCCAACGGCCTCCCATCTCCCCCAGTGGTTATCTATTCCCTCCTCTTTGCTTTCTTTACCTGTAGTTGTTTAACATTTTACATTTATAGCCCACAATATTTTTGCTGTGCTAGTAACTAAAAACAGGAAAATTAAATGTTATAACATTCTGTGTATATTTTGACTGCTTGTGATAACGAATTGATTTAAAATTTTTTAAACCATGAAATTGCAGAAATTCTGAATCAAACCAACAGTTACTTTAGAGGACTTTAAAGATGAGGGTTACTGGTTCTTAATGTGTTTAATGGAACCTTAAAAGTCCCAGTGTTTCTTTTCCTTAGCAAAGGACATCATTATTTTTATGCACACTTCTTCAACAAGACTGGAACTTTGTTTCTCACAAGTGAAGTAGAAAAATGTTTTGAGATTTGGCTAAGGTAATAAGAGGAGAGAATAAAAAAAATATGGGAACATAAATATGTGTTCATGATAGATTTTAAGGTGAAATATGCTCAATTGGGAGTATGGAATGGATAGAATAGTCCCCTGGAGAGCGTGGGGGAGTGCCGGAGAGACGGTGATACATAGAAACATCTTCCGCCATCTTTAGACTCGCATGCTCTGCAGACTGTCGGGTGGCTGTCCAAAGCAATAGACTGTAGGAGGGAATGGGAGATGATAGAAGGAAGGAACAGGAGCTTGTCACCTTCACATGTTAGGGTCCATGCATCTGAGAGTGCCCCTAAAGCTGGGCATTGGCCAAAGCACTGTTAACCCTAGCGAGGGGCTCTGGAAGTTATCAGCATGCTTGAGGTCCAAGTGTCAATTCTGTTCTTTGAACTGTACCCAATTATGTAATTGCCTTAATTCTCATATCTTTTTCCCTATATGAAGCAAACAAAGGATTATCTAATTATCTAGTTAACCCCTGTATTTGGAGGTGAGGTAAATGGTTCAGAGAGACTCAATAAGGCATCCAGGGTCACACATTGAAACTGTATCAGAACCAGACCAGCATTTCAATTGCCCAACTCTGGTCCACAAAACTCATGTGGTCAGGGTACATGCTGGGTAATAGAAATTTAAATTTAAATCAAGACATGGCTTTATTGATTTTTTGTAGATGGGGCAAAATGAGAACTCATGATGTGATATAAACTGATATAAACCTTGGCCAAACCAGAAAAACAGTGTTACAATGCAGAACAAGTCAAAGGATTGTGTCTCATATACATTTTCCACTTACTCTGTGGGCTTTAGTCTTAGATCCAAGCTTCAAATACTGCAAATATCCAGGGAAAGATCCCCAACTATTATCAATAGAAAGTCAGCTTATACCATTGCAGTGAGAGCATGCACCCATGTGGGGAGTGGGGAGAGGGACAAGGATAGAAAATAAGTGGCTTCTCAGATGCTGTGAGGACAAAGATGCTAATTACAATTCTAGTCAGCAACCTGTTTAAGATTAGATATCCCTTAGCAGGACTTGTTCTTAGTTGAATAAATAATTTGATTTTGGATTTCAACCAAATAACTGTAAACTCTGCAACTGTGAAACTTACCTTTCATTTCGGTGTCTCTGATCTAAATTTTGCATTATAGTTTACTTATTTATCAAGCTTGTTCCCATTTCAATAAACTTTGGTTCTAGGAAAATATAAACACACACAAATCCCTCAAAGAAAGAAACTCATTTTCCCCATAGCCATTGTAATGTCTCCTGCCTTTCAAGGAGAATACAAAATCAGAAATTTGCTTTATGCTCAGGCCTGAATATCAAACAATTTCAGAGAAGAAAATCTCCAAAACCGTTCTCTGATTCCAGTACTCTACAATTCAAATTAACATTTAAACTACTATTTCAAAATGCCTCAAGTATCAAGCATGATATAAATCAAATATGTTGAAGAATGAACATTTCGATCATTATAATCAAGAAACATTTATGGGATGCTTAGTGTATGCCAGGCACTGTAGTAGGCACCAGGGACTCAGAGATGAATCAAAAGCTTAATAAAAGAACAATTATGGATTTATGAATCAGAGGTCTGTCTACAACTACAGTGTGAAAACAAGCACTTGTTAGTTTAAACCCGTCAACTCAAACTACTGGCTGTAAAACTGGTAAAATTCAAAAACACTTGTACAAATTTATACATACTTTCAAATACTCATTGGTTCTAATGATTTCATTCAAAGCAGAACAAATTGCTTTGAGCAAAGAAATCGATTAGTCTCAATGGTAGATAAGTATTAACTCATAACATTTTTCTAAAACTACTGCTTTTAGCAGCCTGTTTTCACTCCGTAGTGATGCTAGATAATAATCATTAATAATTTAATCCATCTTTTAAATGTGAATGCAAATTGAGTCAATGCTGGAGTACATCATCTCACTTTGAACTAAACCTTCTCCTTCACCTGACTTATTTTCATGAATCACAGAAACCCAGGTTCAAAACTGCTAACTCCAGCTCCCCAATTCCCACTAGTTCTAAGTCCATAAGAGAGGCTAAGGGTGTCAGAGTGTGGCTGCAGTGTTGAGATTTTAAAAGTTTTAAATTCTGCATCTCTATTACTGAACTATGTGACCGTGGGTGGGTACTTCACCTCTCGGTGCCTCTGTTTCTTCTTATATAAAAAGAGAATAAATAATAGCATCTTTGCATAAGGTTGTTGTCAGGATTAAATGACATAATAGCAAAAAAAAAAAAAAAAAAATGCCTAGAATAGAACCTAAGTTCCAACACACTCTCAGTAAATGTAAACTTTCATAATTATTGGTGTTGGTGTTATTTTCTCAACAACTTATCTCATTCATTATCTTTTCTCTATTCAGTTGCATGGCCCTTGGTCAAACCTCATGTAGTTTTGTCTATAATCTTGCAATAGCCTCCAACTCTCTCTATCCATTGTCATTCTATTCTGTGATTTAGATCAACAGTGTTAAAAGAAGAATCAAGATATGTCTCAACCCTTCTTGAAAATCCTTTAATAATTCTCTAATGTCTACAGAGAAAATCCAAATTCTTTCCTCTTGCATTCAAAGTTCTCCATCTGGCACTAGCTCACTTTTCCAGTCTTAATTGTCATTATTGCCCTCTGAGTACTCATATTCCACCCAGACAAGACACATCTCCCACAGCTTCCTACTTGCTTTCTGCTCATTGTTCTCAATGCTTAAAATGACTTTGCTCCATGTCCCTAATTTCTCCCATTCCTTAATTTCCCACTCATATGCTAGCCCCTTCATGAATCCCTCCTGAGATTACTGAAGGAAAATATGCCTTTCTCTTCTGAAGTTTCACAGAACTTTCTTTGTATTTACCTAACAAGCAAATCACTTTATTTTGTTACAATTAGTGTACATTTTCTTTCTCTGCTCCTAGATTCCAGCTCTTTGAGAGTCTGGAGAACATTCTATTTTCTTTGTATTTTCCCTAACATCTGTCATATGTCAGCCACTCAATACATTTTGATATGTGAAAAAAATAAAATTATCAGAAGGAATAAAACAGCTTACAAATTGCCATCAGATGCATGAATGAACATCTTTTTAGGGACAGATTACTCAAGAAACATGAATTCTAGCTCTTGTTTTTAATGGAATCCTATTTAAACATATTCCAGCAGAAGATAAGGATTAGTCGTTATAGCTTTTAAAATAAAAGAATACACAAGAGTGAAGTTCAGAACTATTAAAAAAGGTAAAAGTGCAAAACTAATATGAGACAATTCTCTCTTCATATAGAGAACTTGTAATTTACTGATAATTACAAAATTTTAGGGCAAATGCTTGCATTTATAGACTTTTAAAATAATTACTCTGTTCATGCATTTTGGAACACTTTACATAAACTGAAGTTTCAAAAGCGGCTTCTTCTACAGATAACAGTCTGTAGACTACTGAACATAATTTCAAAAATAGAGTGCAGAAGGTGTGTGTTTACCCAACCCTACAAATGAGCTTTTGAGGGGCTGGCGCTCAATGGAGGATGGTATTCCTAAGCCCTCTGCTTGTTCTCTGCAAACAGTTTCTTTTTTCTTTTCTTTCCTATTTAAAAAAAAAAAAAAAAAAAATGTAAACTAGGTTGCTTCAACTAGACAGAAAAGCATTGACTTTTGCATCAGACCAATTCCAAAAAAAAAAAAGAAAAAATTAGTAGCTTTATTGTGAAAAGTCTGAAAGCTTCAAGTTTTTTTTTTTAAACTCACAGAAGTAACTGAAACTGTGTACAGTCTTCTATCTGATTTTTTCTACTCTTTAATTTTTAGTACACTTGATAATATGTATATCTCATCATATTAGAAATAGTGAGCAGAGCTCATGGCATTTGTGATTTAATGCAATGCTGTAGTCTTGATATTCACACAGTGTGAACTTCATACTTCATTTTCCTGTTTACCCCTCTCTGCCTTTCCATACATTTCTCTTTGGAATTGACTTCAGTCTCTAAAATGTCAAAAGACCACCCCAAGAAATGAGTTTTGTGTCTTTGAACTTGTCTTAAATTTCCTCGAACTACAAAATTATTAGAGACCCCTTCTTCTAAGCACTTCTTATTACCTAAAAAGTCCATATGACATATATTTTAAAGCTTATAAACCAAGCCACTGTCCTGAGCATTTTGTTACTTCATCGGCTGTCACACAAATTATGAGGGAGTACTCCAGTGAGTAGGCCACAGTTCTCATCATGAGTGACAGGAGAAAACTTGTCAGCCTTGTACGCAGTTGGAAGGCATGGCTGACAAAGACAAAGCTGACAAAGTTGTGGAAGGCCTTGGGTCCAAGGGGCCAAGCTTACTACAGAAAAATAAAATCACTAGAGAGAAAAGGACAAATTTCAAGAGAGACCGAGTTGCAGTTGCATGAACGTGGTAGTAGAAATTGAAAGGTATGGGAGCCAGAAAATTGTAAAATAAAATCACAGCTATTATGGGAATGAATGTAAATCTTCTATAAATGTATCAAAAAGGAAAATTAAATAACCAAGGGTAATAAGGCACATGTCATGTAATAATTAGAATTTTAGTGTTTCTTAACCTCGAATTAAAGCCAAAGCTAAAGAAAGATTCTCTTTCTTGCTTCCTTCTCTAAATCTTTTTGGATGACACCCAAATATTTCACATAAATCTATAAACACAAGCAACAAGCACTTCAGAACACCTGAAGACATGTACATTTAGAGGATCTGTGACAGTCGTTCATTCAAAAAAGTGGATAGTTTGCTGAAGAAAACAATTTAGAAAGAAAAGAAGAAGGGACAGGCAGACAGCCAGGCCTAGAGCATCCAGGAAAAGGAAGTCAGGTAAGGTCACTACAAAGAAACATTCAAATATAAGAAGTGTAATCAAAAATACATACAGAAATGAGAAGGAAACAGTCACTGTTTAAAACATTTGTAACAGAGATTTCAAATCTGTGCCCTCCAATGTATGATGAAATGTAGCCTGAGTCTCTTCAACCAAGAAAATTATCCTCTTGAGGCCACCCTGATGGAGAACAGGGAAATTTAAACTTGTTAGTTAGCAACATGGTGGTCAGTCTCTTCTCGATTACTTCTTCTGAATAAATACCTTCCCACTCTTTGCTCCTCTGCAAGTTGGCATCTGGGTGAATATGTGCCTCGGGTTCCCACATACCTATCCAATGTTTATCCTGCACACGCCTGAGAGGTGCCAGCCTCGGAGGGAGAAGCAAAGGCATGTTCATGTGCCACTGAGCTCTGCCTATGACTCTTCCCTGCAATTCCCCAGGGTATCAGGAGTAGACTTTGTAGCTGTCTCTTTGACATGACCTTACCCTGTGCCGTATCCTCTTTCCTCCCAGCAGAAGGAAACCTCAATGTGCCCATATCTACAGACCCACCTTTTACCATATTAAAGGGATCTAATAAAAGAATAAAGAAAATCCTTTTATCTTTCCACAAAGACAAGCTGTTAAGATTATTGTCCTTCTGCAAACTCACACACAAAACAAACCCCGAAAACCTGTTACTCCGAAGGCCAAACAATGAATATCAACTCCCTTCTTTTCTTCTCATTCTTGCTATAATATTCCAAATGATCTTCCATGTATGCCTCTGGAGGGGAGGAAGCAGAAAATATGCACAAGAGAGTGCAAAAGAAAAGAAAATGGCACATGGACATACATCAAAAAACACTATCTCTATCACACGTTGGTTAAGTTACTATGTTCTAGGCCCTATCCTTGAGCACTGCATATTCAACATGATTTGTTTGAGTTATATTCCCATGCATGAGCTAGACCTGATTCTTCTACCCTCTCTACCACCTCTTTCTCTGTCTCTCTTAAAATAAACACATACATTTTCACAACCATCTCAAAACGTTGACACTGAAAAGTTTGACCAAATGACTGTAATACATGAAAAAGGATGTGTACAAATCTCACCTTTCTGGTTGATTTTCACGTTGAGATCTGAGGTTTTATATCTGCCACTAATTGGAATTGTGTTCCTAATTGTACAATGTATTGTATTCTGGTCAGGTCTGATACATTTTCACTGCTTAAATGTGCTAATTGGAAATTCTGAGAGCTCTTCTCCTTTCTTTGGCCCTTATCCCCTAGAAAGAAAATGGGGAGGGAATATAAATAGACAAAATTGGACCAAAACAAATTTTGTTTTGAAAAATTTTTGAAAATGTCTCAAATCCTCCAAAAATTGTTAGAAATGTACTAGGAGGTCACAGAATAGAAAATGGTGTTTCAATGTTACGTACAAATACTGAACTTCTTATGCTAAACAGTAAGCAGCAACCAAATAGGTGTTATTTCCAACTTAGAAATAGAAGAAATTTAGACCTCTATTTACTGGTTATTTATTTAAGATATTCAGAAAGGTAAACAAAAAATTCAAATTTCTAGTTTTCTTTACTCAGTGCATAGCATTGGGCTTTCTGTCTGGGACAGAATAAAGGAGATTATGGCCTGTTAGAAGAGACAGATACAGAAACAACTCACTGATATCAAGGCAGAATGGCATATGCTTTACAATTAAGTGGAAATAATACTCTGTGGGAACATAGAGGAAGAATCAAAAGTGTTCATTCAACTAAGTTTGTTTAGTGCCTATCATGTGCCACACTGTTTCTTCATTCCTTAGAAAATAAATATTCATGAACCAAGAATGTTGAGGTGGGTGGGTGGATGGATGGATGGATGGATGGATGGATAGATAGATAGATAGATAGACAGACAGATAGATGTGATATATAATATACTAAATATATATACACAAAGTCTGTGCCAATTGCCAACACATAAGAGAGTGATTAATTCTGCCTGTATGATGGTGGTAAAGGAGGTGTCAAGAAAGGAGATGATGGGCTGGGTGTGGTGGCTCACGCCTATAATCCCAGCACTTTGGGAGGCTGAGGCAGGTGGATCACCTGAAGTCAGGAGTTTGAGACCATCCTGGTCAACATGGTGAAACTCTGTCTCTACTAAAAATACAAAAATTAGTCAGGCGTAGTGGTGGGTGCCTGTAATCCCAGCTACTTGGGAGGCTAAGGCAGGAGAATCCTTGAACCCAGGAGGTAGAGGTTGAAGAAGGCTGAGATTGTGCCATTACACTCTAGCCTGGGCAACAAGAGCAAGCCTCCATCTAAAAAAAAAAAAAAAAAAAAAAAAGAGGGGTTATTTTTTCTGAGGTACCATTTAAGGTAAGTTACATTTCTCCAAATGAAGAAGAGATGGAATACACTATAAGAGAAAGAAACATAGGACCAAATGCAAGAAATTCCAGGGAAAGCCAAGTTATGGGGTATAAAGTGAATCAGGGGAGGGCTAGGGTAAGACTAGAAAGAAAGGCAGGGGATCAGGTTGCCAATGGCCTCATCTGTCTTTCTGAGGAGTTTATCCTACAGGGATAAGGAAACTTCAGACAATTTTAGTAGGAAGTGACATGATAAATTTTACATTTTAGAAAGATTATTCTAGCAACAGTGGCTGGTGAAGAGGTGCAGTTAGGGTGAGCATACTAATGAATATGTATAACCATAAGTGGCATTCATTGACCATATTTGGAAGATGTTGAAAATTTTGAGATGCTGAATATTTTCCCTTCAACTTACAAACCAAATTTCCCAAGTGCTATAGTATTTTACACAGAGCTACAAGAAATAATATAGAAATAATCAAACCAAAGCCCTTGACACATGGTATCATCCTATCATGAAGGATTTACATATTTTTCCATCTAGACCTGCTGTTCCAGTCATGTTCATCTCTTCCCCAAATGCAGAGCACAGTTTATCGCCATAGTATCAGAACAGTCTATCCTTCTTACATTGCCAACTCATATTTCTTCCAGTCCTTAGATTGCCTGTTTTGTTTGTTTGTTTTTGAAATGAGGTCTTTCTCTGTCTCTCAGGCTGGAGTGCAGTAGCTCAGTCACAGCTCACTACAGCCTTGAACTCCTGGGCTCAAGCAATCCTCCGTCCTCTGCTTCCCAAGTAGCTGGGACTACAGATGCACACCACCACACCCAGCTAATTTTTTTATTGTTGTAGAGACATGGTCTTGCTACGTTGCCCAGGCTGGTCTTGAGTTCCTGGCCTCAAGGGATCCTCCTGCCTCTTCCTCCCAAAGTGCTGGGATTACAGTTGTGAGTCACCATACTGGCCCTCCACATTTTTCTAAGCAAACAATTCTTCCAACACTAGATGCCACTGGATTGATGAGAAAACATATAAGAAAAATATATTTTTTTATGTAGCTTATAATGTAGTGCATTAAAGTTACGTCCTCAAAAACAAACCAAGTGTGAAGAGTACTCCATGAGGATTGGGCATTAACTGACTCTTTGTTGGTTGACCCAGGAAGGCTCTGTGGTGGATTGATCATTACAGCTATGTCTTTAAGATGGTTAAGATCTCAACAAGATGTGAGAAATTTAGTGAGGGAATAAACATGAACATAGGTACAAAGCAGCACAGGAAATGATTGAGAATGGAGATTAGTCAAATTCACTTGGCACAGCGTTAGGAGTGAAGAAGAGTGGGAAACAGAGAAAGACATTAGTGGGACCAGACTGCATGTGGACGAGAAATCTTAACTCTTGTAGAACCATTGAAAATCTTTAAATGGAACAGTAAAGGGTACTTTCAGTTGAATTTTTTAATGAAGATGGGTCTTTGAGAGGATCTAGTTAAATCACTGCATTTTTTGTGTGTGTGTTGAGAAAGCTGAGACTTCACAGAAGTTACACAACATATGAGGGGCACAGAGCTAGTTATTGACTGCACAAGGGCCAACTTGGGGTCCCTTGACATCTAGCCATGCCATTGACTCAGCCTCGCTGCCAGTCATGGTCTAACCCTGAAGCCACTCAACTCCAGCTGAGGCTTCTCTAATATGATAATCTCTCTAAATCTAATTTCCTGTCCTTTTCACTCCCAAGTACTTAACATCTCTGTGATGGCATTACATAAGTGTGTGGTGTCCGTCTTTCCATGAGCAAGAGTTAGATGTTTACATGTAAACCTACATGTGATACGTATACACACATTTTTCTTGTTTCCAAATTTAGATTAGAAATTGTTTAGGCAAGTCCCAAGCCCTCTCTTTGTGAATTTTCCCATCTACATTGCCTGCAATGTACTAAAGAGATAGACATTCACCTGAAAATTAAAAAAAAAAAAAACAAAAACCAGAGGTGAGAATTTAACCACGATTGTGAATTAACAAAGTTATATGTAAGAGAGAGAGAGAGGTGGTAGCTGCTGGTTGCTTAACCATTATAAATAAAATGTTACTGTGGTCCTTTTCAGGAGTTCTGCTGCCTTCTGCATTGTTGCCTGGAGGTAGAATTTCAAGCAGGGCCTGTGTAAATAGCTACTGAGGCTTGGGTCTGTGGTACATGTGCCCATAAGCTACTGAGAATCAGCCTCTCAGTTCCTCAGGCTTTCTTTGCAAAAGTAGTGGTGACCATGATTCAGGGCCTGTACTCAGAAAGCAAGTTGAAGATTTAGCTACATTTAGGCAAGATTTTATAAACTGGACAGGCCCAACTCCCACCATTTGTTTTTCTTTCCTGCTTCTATAAGGTGTTTGTAGCCCTGAAGGAATAGTGTAATCTTTGGTGGCCATTTTTCCTCCTTTATCCTCTGAAACTTTCTCCTTCTCCTCCTCTCAGATGCTTCCCAGGCTGCCTGCTAATGCCGTTCAGAGCCTGTCTGCTTATGACTACCCAAATAAGGCAATAGTTAGAAGTACAACTGAAGTGGCTTCTTCTTTTAAAACAACAATAGACCTTTTTCCATTAAAAATAAGATCCTACTCTGAACCATTGCAGAAATTTTTTCTGATGCTTATAAAGAAATGTCAGGGAGTGAGGGGAGTGGGGGCGGGCAGAGATTTCTGATGTTATTCTTAATTATTTTTACTCCATGTTCTCTGTACCTTTAGATCTAGCTGAGGCAGAAACAGTGAAATGCCATAAAATAACCCTCTCTCGAAGTATATTTGGCCTCACAGGAAACAGGAAATACCAGAAAAGATCACAAGAAAAGCTGTAATCATAAGATTTCTAGCCTAATTCTTTTGACGTCAGCAGTTTAGATAAGTCAGATAAGCAATCGCGAGCATCCGCGAGTTCTTGAGTGCCAATCCAAATACCCACAGTGCATCTTCAACCCTTTTGAACTCTCGCATTGTTGTTTAGCCCCTGCAAGGAGGTTCTCCTCTCTTCCCCGCAAGAAGCATATCCTGAAATTGTGAATTATGGATTTTATGTCAACATTAAGGTGTTCAAAGACATTACGCAGAGCTTCTAAATTGGTCCTGCAGCCAATTCAGCTTGCTGGATGCATTGTAAACCCTGGATGAAGCTGAGTGTTAATAAAACAAAGGAAAACCAAGCCTGGTTCATCTCAAAGGGAGTTTGCTTCCTGAAGTTTAACTTTTCCAGTCTGGGCAACTCATCTATCACTGTGTAATGTCTTTGATAATATGCTAAGAGATTTCTTACCATATCCAAAGTATTTAGTAACTCCTTCATTCTTCATTATTTCCACCTTTCCTTAGCTACCACCACCTCCATTGCCCACCACAACAACATACTTATGGGTTGGTTAGATATAAATGATACTAAGGAATGCATTGCCCTTCAAGACATTTTCCTAACTTCAGAACCAGGACCATGAAACTTGACCATTATATAATAAGCAGAGGCACACGTATGGGCTGTTCAGAGGGATGAAGTAGGAATTTAAATCAAGATTTAAATAGATATTACATTACATGTACATTTAAAGTTTAAAAAAAAAAAAAGGCTGAAGATAAAAACTTCTTTGCACAATATCTACCTATTTCCAAAAAGACTTGTAAGATTTTAAGAAGCTTACAATAAAATGTAAGTACACAAACACATAAAACCATTCTGTCAGGATGAGAGATAAAGCCATATATAAAAAGTAGGAGGAAGGAGAACAGTTACACAAAGCAGTTGAGCAAAACTGGGATCTGAACTTCCTAGCAGACAGGGCAAAGGGGAAGCAAAAATGATTACAACATTCATTATCTCCAGGAAGATTTGCTAGGAAGAAAAATATTTTTCCTGGCTTTGGGTATGTGGAGCAGTTTTCGATGAGGACTGTCAGTCTGGTGCTGGAGGATGTCCTCCTGAAGAGTTGAAGTAAATGGGAAGAGGTGAGACACCTGGGAAGAGTTTTGCAGGCCCTTGTAGTGAAAGACGGTTCCATAAAGAACTGAGGAGTTCCAACTGGGGCCCATCCCATTGGCTCCCCATGGAAGGGTGTAGCCATGTAGGAAAAGTGCAAGTCTCCACCCAGAGCTCAGTTCTTGTGGGTGTGTAAAGTTAGGGTACAGCCCCCCACCCACAACATGCCAAACACATGCTGCTAATCCCATCATGGGCATACCTGCCATTATAATCTTTAAAATGGAAAGAGAAAAATTAAGGAGCAATGCTTCCTTTTAGATAGTAGAAGTGTTTTTGTATTTGCCTTTGGTCTGTGCCGGGCATTTGACTTCAATTATATACACATTGGTAAGGTGCTCTAACTCACTCATAGGTGGGTCCTGAGTCTTTTACCTGGTTTTTAACTTGGCACTTCCCTCATATGGCTACACTCTGCCATCCCCATTCCCCCCAATTGTGGACATGTTCTTGATCCCTTAGGTCAGACCAGTCCCAAGGCACAAGCTGGGACCTATCCCGTTGGCTCCACTGAATGGTCTCTGTGTGTACTAGTCTGTTCTCATGCTGCTAATAAAGACATACTCGAGACTGGGTTATTTATAAAGGAAAGAGGTTTAATGGATTCACATTTTTCACATGGCTGGGGAGTCCTCACAATCGTGGTGGAAAATGAAGGAAAAGCAAAGGAACATCTTACATAACGGCAGGCAAGAGAGAGTGTGTGCAGGGGAACTTCCCTTTATAAAACCATCAGATCTCATAAGCCTTATTCACTATCACGAGAACAGCACAGGAAAGACCTACCCGCATGATTCAATTACCTCCCACCAGGTCCCTCCCACAACAGATGGGGACTATTACAATTCAAGGTGAGAGCCAAACCATATCACTGTGGAACTGTCTTTCATTGTGAGGGTCTGTAAAACTGTCCAGGTGGCTCATCTCTACATATGTGTGTAGAATTAGAGCCAAATGTCTGGTACAGACCAAAGGCCAATCTAAAAACATTTCTACTATCTAAAAGTTAGCATTGCTTCTTAATTTTTCTCTTTCCATTTTAAAGATTATAATGGTAGGTGTGCCCATGATGGAATTAGCAGAACATGTTTAACATGTGGGGAGTGAGAAGGACGGGGGAATGATGTACTCTAACTTCTGTGCTGTAAAACATGTGGATTTGCTTTTGCAGTAGTAAACCTTGAAAGTATTCTTTACTTCTACTTTTTAATGAAACCTTTTGCTCTCTACCTTGAGTGCCAGCACTGAGTATTTTACTTCATTGGTATTCCCTCAGTGTAGGAACACATGTAGATGAAGACACTCAAAAATTCATGTTGTGTTAAAAGTTCAGAGTAAACATCTGAATACATTTTTCATTTTATTTGAACCCATTTCACACACTTTGCCCAACATTCTTCTCAGTGTAAATCCTTTTAGTGTTTCCCAAGGATCCAGAAAGATTGGCAAGAATGTACATGTTTAGATTAAAAGATAAATATTACACTGAAAGAAGCACAGTAAATTTGAAAACAAGTGGATCCATTCCTATTCAGTACAAAAGTGAGGAGCAGCTGGGTGCTAAGTGTATCTAGATCTGCAGTCCAGACATTGTTTCTGAGACCACTTCCAAAGAAACTTACAGAGGAGGCCTGCCCATGTGGCATGGGCAAGGGGGCGGGGTCTAAAGGAACCAGGTTAACAGCAGAAACAAAACAAGGTTCTTGCTTCTTTGTACAAAGAACAAGGTTCTTTCTTTGTATTACTCTTGGTAAGAGTAATACACTGGACAATGATCCTGCAAGATAAGGAAGGAGAAGAGTGGAAGACTAAAAGATTCCAGAAAGTATAATTCCCAAAGTAACACCTGCTTTTTAAAAGAACAATGGAATTCAGAAAGGAAAAAGAAGACCAGAGCTAGATAATGCCAGAGGTGGCACACAGGATGAGGGGAAATGTAGAAGGAGGAGGAGGAATCTGGATGGCACTAGAAAGATGTGTTCTGTATTGTGTGTCTTAATTTCTTAGAGCTGAGCTGCTCCTATTCCTGACAGCTCACCAAGGTCAAGGTCGACAGTTGCTATACATCATCGGTCTTTCCCACACTAACCATGTTGAATAATTTTGCCCCTTCATTAGAAGCCAAGTTTGAATGAAGGGCCAGCCAAGATATGTGCATACACAGTTGAGCTGTTTACTTATAACTGTGATATGACTTCTAATTATATTAATGTGTTTTAAAGGCTTCTTGGGCCATCTTAAAGATTGTCAAGTTCTTTTCTTTCTGCAGTTCTTGCTTTTTTAATTTTTTGTTTGTTTGTTTGTTTGTTTGTTTTGTTTTTCTGTTTTTTTAACGGAGTTTTGCCCTTGTTGCCCAGGCTGGAGTGCAATGGCGTGATCTCGGCTCACTGCAACCTCCACTTCCCGGGTTCAATCGATTCTCCTGCCTCAACCTCCCAAATAGCTGGGATTAAAGGCGCCTGCCACCACACCCAGCTAATTTTTGTATTTTTAGCAGAGACGGGGTTTTGGCATGTTGGCCAGCCTGGTCTCGAACTCCTGACTTCAGGTGATCCACCCACCTTGGCCTCCTAAAGTGCTGGGATTACAGGCATGAGCCACTGTGCCTGGCCATCTCCATGTTTTTTATGTTTGTGGTTCTGATTTATATTCTTTTTTGTTAATCTTACGGAAAATTAATAGCCTTCTACTTCCCAAACCCGCTCTCCTTTGGCCCTATCATTAGGCATACTTCTCTTTAATTCATTATCATGGTTAAAAGAAGGGCTCCGGAGCCCAATGGCCCTGTATCTTTACTAAACTCTTTGGACCTCGATTTTCTCATTTGTAAAATGGAAATAACCAAAGAAACTGCATTGTAGTGCAATTGTGAAGGTTAAGTCAGTTAATCCACACAAAGAACTAGCACACTGCTGGTACATAATAAGCTAAGTGCTGTAAGTGCTAATGATTATTATCCCACACTATTCTTTTTTCTACTGATTAGCCAGAATATTAAGTTGCCTTTTTAGCTTATCATTGAAGATCAGGAAGCACTAACTCAATTCACATTCCCTCATCCATGGTTCATTATTCTGAGTCATAAATAGTGGGAAGAAAAGTCATAGAACAGACTTTTGGCTTAATTATATTTGCAATTCCAGTGGTAAATCTTGAAAGTATCCTTTACTTCTATTTTTTAATCAAATTCTCACCCATTATACATCAAAGTATACGATGAAAGCCTAATACCCCTAATCATACAATTACCATAATGTTTTGAATGGTTTAGGGTGGAGATACAGAGTTTAAAGTTTGGTTGGGTCAAATTACATGCAAAAGTAATTTTATCCACACAATGTTGAATTTTCCAGTATTTGGTTGTCAACTAAATCCTTAGTTAAAAGGAGCAGTTTGTGTTCTTATTTTTGAGTTGTCAATTTTTCATGGTATGAATGGCCACTTAAGTCAAAAACCCATGTCATCACAAGGCTTTTTACTTGAATCTAGACTCTAGATCACCATTTTGTTGGGATGATATCTTGCTCTGTCACCCAAGCTGGAGTGCAGTGGTACAATCTCAGCTCACAGCAACCTCCACCTCCCAGGTTCAAGCAATTCTCCTGCCTCAGCCTCCCGAGTAGCTGGGATCACAGGAGTGCACCACCATGCCTGGCTAATTTTTGTATTTTTAGTAGAGACAGGGTTTCACCATGTTTTCCAGGCTGGTCTCAAACTCCTGACCTCAGGTAATTCTTCCGCCTTGACCTCCCAAAGTGCTGGGATTACAGGTGTGAGGTACTGCGCCCCGCCTCTGCTCACAATTTAATAATGCAAAAAGGCAATCTATAACACGTTGACATTAGAATTCCAACCACAGCTTTTTAGGAATCAAGACTGATCACTCTTGGCAAGTGGCAGATCTTTCCAAAGCACCAGATGGGAGGAACTCAAAAATTAGGGGTTTTGTAAAGAGATCAACATACAGTAATAGTTTATCTCCTAATAAAATTGGCAGGGGTCAGGTCTTCCAGTTATGTTCAAGAAAAACCATTAGATATCCTCATGAGATTTCAGAGTTTGGATAATCTTCAGTTGGAAATAAAGGACACCCTGAAAACATGTAACATCTGCTCACCCACAAATGTCCAAAGGAGCCTGAAAATATTCAGAACTCCCAGCATGTTCACTGGACAAAGGCTATGTCCCCATCTCACCTCCAGTGTCTATTTCCTGGGAATTCAGTAGCAAAGTAGAAACAATAACCAAAGGGAATTAAGAAAAAGAATATCTGGGTAATTACTTTTAAGGTAATGGTACTAGGAAGAATTATCTGAATTTTGGATGTACTACTCATTAGCAGCCCTAGTTTATGATATTCCAATGTTTTAAGCAATGGTAGATTCAGGATGCTTATAAACCTCATCTTTTATCAACACATATATTGACTGGTATCCTTCTGTGCTGTCAAACGTGGATTTTGGGAAAATCTAAGAGAGGGGATGAGGAAGAGGGATTTTAATGGGTGGTATTTTACAGAATTCAGGGCAGAAAACACTCATATCATGTCCATTTACTAGAATCAAATGATTACTAGAACCAAAGTCATTTACTTTAAATAACTACTCAACCATTGAGGACACTGATTTGGAAAAAAAAAAAAAAGTGATTTATATAAAGAATAGTTTAATAAAAAGTAAGCCTTTTAGATTCTGCTATGAAAAAACAGAAATAGGATTAGAAAGTCAGCAACTTACATACACATAATCCATGCTTATATCTCTTCAGATGCATGAATTATGAATGAGTCAGTCTGAACAGTTGTCTGGCATGAAGAGTGTTGACAGGTCAAGTTGACCTGTGCTTTGGGCCAGGGGTGGTCTAACTAACAGCAACTTTACAGGTTAGGAATTATCCCATTTATGCCAGAGGTTGCAATTTTGTTTTTGTAAAAAATCAGACCTTGGTAATGACCTTGAGCAATAGAATATAAATAACTCTGAAAGCCTAGTGTTCCAATAATGGAACACTAGGCTTAAATGGGTTGAGTGACTTGTTTCTGAGGCAAAGAAAAGATGGAAGAATGAATGCAGACTTCATCTCTGACCCCAATTGCTCAATAAATCCTCAATGCAATTATACAAAATTAATTAAATCCCTGGATGAAGAATCAAAAGGCAATCTTCCTACTTGCTATGCAGAAGTAAAGTTTCCTTTTATATGCACCAAAGCCAGACAAACTGGATGCTGTGGAGATCTGAGCTGTGGTGGAACCCTGCCAGGAAGGCACAGTCACTTGAAACAGAGCCCACATTTGATTTAAGCTCAGAATGACAACTTTGGCACGGAGGGGTGGTGGCTTTGCTGCAGTTGAGCAGGAAAAGCCTAGATGCTAGGCATAAATTTGTAAGTTTTAATTATGCAAACTCCAAGAACGTAGTAGCTGCTTGAATACTATCCCAAAGTCTACTCGATTAATCTCCCCAAAATCATGCTGCTCAGTTTTCATGACTATTTCACATACAAAATTGTAACTCTTACCTCCTCACGGTTGAAATAAATGGATTGCTTCCGTCAGTAAAAGGCTAATCATCCTACATCTTAATTAAGAAAACAGTGAAGGTGGTGGTAGGAACACTGAATATCACTTTATAGGAAGTATTTGCCATAAATTAATCATTCCTGATCCACCTCAACTCTGCCAAGCTTGGAGAGGGATAGGAAGACATACAAATTACAGCCCTTGCCTTTGAGAATTTTCAATCCAGTTTGGAATTGAGGAACCAGGCATGAAGAACTAACTAAAATTCAAACCCATGTATTCTAATGTGGAATGTTAATCTCAAAAATTGGAAGACACATATATCAGAATGAAAATGGATAATTATTTTAAATCTAGTTTATAAAAATGAATAGCTAATATATCCCTCCTTCTTCTTTAGCTAATCATCGTTTTGCAGAGCATTTTTCCTGAATAAGGATTATTTCTAAATCTAGGTCATAATCCCAGACCTTCACCCTGTTCCTGACCTTATGGGGAAAGGGAGTGATTCTTTTGGCTCCCATTTGATTTGTTATTTTTTCCTCTCCTTGTACTTTCTCCTCCAATTGTCTCCTCTGCCCTTTC
This sequence comes from Theropithecus gelada, assembly GCF_003255815.1. NCBI lineage: Eukaryota > Metazoa > Chordata > Mammalia > Primates > Cercopithecidae > Theropithecus > Theropithecus gelada. The sequence continues at coordinate 160,792,273 of NC_037671.1, forward strand.
TCCTTTTCTGCCCACTTTAAGGAAACATTATATTAAAATTCAAACGTATAAAAAGTAGTATGCATGAGAAGTATGCAAGTAGGGATCTAAAATCATTTTATTAGCAGAATAAAAATGCCATAAATCAGAGAAAAGGTTTACATTACAAGAACATCTAAATTGTGGTAATATAAACAAAGATTTATTATAATAACTTCTATGAGACAGCAACTTAGAATGTGCAAAAATCATTTATTTAGATTACTCCTTGATTCTTATAACAACCCTGTGAGGTAGACACAGAATTAGCACTCCACTTTACAAATGGGAAACTGAGGTTCAGATCACATAAATGACTTGGCCCAGATCACACAGCTAGCAAAAACCTAAATAAGACTTCGTATAATATCTGCCACTGTCTGTGCTAAGTAAATTCAAGGTTGTATCACTGTGTGACCAAGCTGAGATTCTAATCCTATCCTCCTGATTCTAAGCCTAGAGTTCTCTTCACTTCATATGCTTCGTTTGATATATTCCACTTGTTTTTCTTTTTTTTTTAAAGAAGTCCTTGGAGTTGTATTGGCTGCTGTCTCAGTGAAAGCATCAGTAGGAGAATTGTCATACTATTTTCTGGAACACTGTGCCATGCATAGTGACTGCAGTGTAACAGATGCTTAATAATTATTTGTTGCACGCACAAAGGTAAATGAATAAGGCAAATGCTATGAAGTTGGCTGGCACCCTCTGTTTTATGTTACTTTAAAATAAATTGTTACTATCTAGTAGCATAGCAAACAATTTTATTTTCAAAGGAATCAATATTAGTGTCAATGGCATTGTTTGCAGGCATGTCAAACCAGAGATCATAAAAAATCCTCCGTGTGTGTGTTTCTGTGTGTGTGTATGTGTTTGAATTCTTTTTCCTCTCATCTGGCTGATGTATTGACTTCACTTGTCCAATTCTTAACAAAATATTCACACAGTTACATTTAGTTGACTAGATACCTAGTTTGGAATTCTTATTGATTAATTAAACACTTTCTTTAAAATTAAATATAGATTTGAATACTCACAAAGAAAAGAAAGAAATTTGGCACAGTTCAAGGAGAGCTGTTGTGGGTGAAGAGGTCTAAGGATGAGTCTGGATCAGGAATTCTTGGGCAATTAACTTTTAATGATTCCTCTTCCTGTCTCCCACCCCCATATAAGAAATAAGGGCAGTGTTGCCTGCCAAATATGAAACTCAAAGAGATGTAAAAATTGGAACAACAATACCCCTCATTGCCTTCAGCTACTTAGTACCCTGCAGAGGTCATCCGCGTTCAAACTCAACCACTCATAGAGTAGAAGCCATCAAACCCATTCAAGTATTAAATAAGCATTGAATCAGTGCTGGGCGTAGTACCATGCTGGGTAGGGCAGTGACAGTGCAAGGTGAGGGGATAGAGGGATTACAAAGACTAAGATAGTACAAGAGGAGATTGAGAATGCAACTCAATGTTCCCAGCGCTGAATCCTGATCTGGCTCTTGCTACATACATGATTTTTGGCAAACTAACTTCTCAGATCTCAGTCCTCTCATTTGTAAGTTAGTCCAATTCCTGGCACATTGCCAGAACTCAAACATGGGATATTGGCATTACTGTGCCAGTCTTTACGGAGTGTGCGATCTAGGGATAAGACAGAAATTGAAACAGTAAAATAGCATGTGATGCTTACTGTGATAGAGCCGGGCAAAGGTCTGTGGAATCGCCAAGGCGTGGAGGCCTAACCACCTCTAAGGGTATACTGGAGTGGTTGTGAATTAAACCACGTTCTAATGCTTTTCAGGCAATCCTCACGCCATCCTTATAAGGTAAATACAGTACTATTATCCTTTTGTAAAAACTGTTTCCACCTTTATTGAGATATAATTGACAAATAAAAATTGTATACATTTAAAGTAGACAACATGATGTTTTAATATATGTATACATTATGAAATAATTACCGCCATGAAGCTAATTAATATATCCATCACCTCACATAGTTGCCTTTTTGTGTTTGTGTGGTGGTGGGTAGTGGTAGGAATATTTAAGATCTAAGCTCTTAAAGGATTCCAAGAATAGAATGCATTTGTTTTAATTTACTGTTATTGCAATAGTTTTGGGAGCACAGGTGAAAAAAACATTATTATTAACCATAGCCAGCATGCTGTACATTCAGTCTCCAGAAGATATTCATCTTACAGCTGTTTGTACCCTTTTATCTTACTGGTGGATAGGGAAAAAGAAGCATCAAGATGTCAGGACAGATGTCAGGATCACTGAGGTGCCAAGTAAACAAGACGGAAGAAGATCATTACAGACACGAGAAGAGTAGCTCTAGGGTCCTGAAAGATCCCTTCCTCTCACCACCTCATCCCTTCCAGCTCCAGTGCCCAGTTCGCCTGTGACCTGACCTAAAGGTCCAAATTGCTCTCTGGAGTGAATCTGGAGTAGTTTCCAAGGCCCCAGTTTGAACTGAAGGCTGAGATTGCTCTAGGCATGCACTAGAATCTAACAGTTGATTCCAGGCCATCTCAGATTCTTGTGGAGCAGAGTAGACAGGAAGAGGAAGCAAGGAGAGCAGAGACTGTTAACACTGACCCATGTTTAGATTTTCTGTTGTCATTCTAGAGTCTCAAGATATTAGTATGGGTTTTAGTCTTCAAAACTGAGACAGATGGAGAGACAATAATAAATAGTGATGAGAACCTTTAATTGAATATTTGCTAGTATAACTTTGATCAGGCTTTTCTGTAAAATTAGACTAGTATTAGTGACCCTGCCTACAAAAAAACAAGGTTCTAAAATGGCAATATGTAAATCTGAGTCTCAAGTAAATATGGGTAAATATTATTGCAAGGACTTGCAAAATTGTAGGCAGTGACCTGGAAGAGCATGTGGAGTTACTTTAATGAACAGCATCTGATTAACCAGACCCATGGAGACTCTGGCTCAGTGACTGATAAAGCCCTTAGATACATACCATTTTAAAATCACAGTGGGATATCTTGAGATTAAACCACAAATATCTCACAAAAATCAAAGGAACTATGTACACTCATTAATATTTTTCCCATCCGTATCCTCCTGACCATTTCTTCCACCACCTTGGTAAGTCAGGACCTCCTCATTTTGCACCTAGACTACTGCAGTAGTCCCCTACCTGTGCTCCCTACTTTCAGCATGGCTTAAAGATGAACCCATCCTAATACAAGTTACTCTTTCCAAGGCACAGCTCTGATTATGCTATTCTCTGGGAAATCTTCCAGTGGCTCCCACCTAACTTAGCATCGAGGGCAGGCCATAAGGTGGCCCCGCCCCTACTTTCCACTTCTCCGCCTCACTTTCCCTGCACACCAACAAAACCGCACAGTTCGTGTTTCTCATATTCACTGTTACTTCTGCCTGTGAACATTTAGTCAAAATTGTCCTCCCTAGACATTCAAAACCTCATACCCAACCCTCTCATTTCCAAATTCCCTTATCCTTCAAGAATCAGCCGTACCCCGTCACCCACAGCATCTTCTAGCTTATGCTATAGTTATTTTTCAATATTCCGTATCTTCCTGGCTAACATAATAAATTCCCCTCTAACACCCGTTCGCCCAGTCCAAGGTAGCTTCTCATTAAAGTTTTATTTTTAACTACATAATTAATAATGTTGACTGAAAAATATAATTCTTTTTAATGCAATGTGTGGAGTATCATCTGGCTTTGGATTTTATTAACGTGATAAAACTATAAAAACATTCACAACTTCTTAATTGAACAGCTTTTTACTCTGGGATTTGTTTTAGTGTGCAATGGAAGACTATTAGTGTTTAAAATTTCTCTGAGAGTGCAGCTGTATTAACATTACAGCTATAAAGGAAAAGCACAAACAGGCCAAACAAATGCTTTGAGAGAAGAAAAACAAGCCAAATTACTTATGATTATTTTCTCTCTGTGCACAAGGAGCCAAAAATTACCAAACAGTAGGCAAAAATAAAAACTTCAGTTTTTTAATCTCATAAATGCAAAAGCTACCCACCCGCTTCTCTGTTGGTGGCAAGTTCATTGAATGCCAGGCTAGGAACAAGCTGCTCGAAAGAAGGAATCTGGAGGAGACCACTTAGGCTGTTACCAGTGCTCTCAAATGTGGGGCCTTCGTGGAGACAGTTCTCCTTAAGCTTGAGTGTCGCAGGTTCACTCTCATTGGTCCCCTTGCCTGGTCCTGATCCCTCTCTCAGCTGTCTCTTTTAGTTTTTTCCACCTTCATATCTGGAACCTTCACCAAGAACTTTACAAAAGAGGTAAGACAGTCAGCTCCATGCATTTCCCTTCCTTCTGAAAGCAAGTCAATTCCCGTGGCCCATAAAGCATGGTTTTCATTGCCTTTAGCTGAATTGTCACTCTTTCTGGAGGGCCTTTCCTGAGGTCCCAATTGGGAAGTTAGGCACCTACCCTTCATTCTCCTTCATGATATTCATCATTATGTTTCATTTCTGCCTTCCTCTCAAAACACTGTAAGCCCCCCAAGAGCAGAAACAGTATTTGTTACTGCTCTATGCCTGGCACTTGGTAGAGATGCTCAATAAATATTCATTGTGAATGAATGAATAAACAAATGCAAGTAACAGAGTCCAACAATTTGTAGGTTTACAAGGGTGGCATTTATTTATGTGTGCAAATGCATTTATACCTAGTCATTGCCAGAGCACAATTTCGTGTGTGCCTAAAAGTCAATGGACAAGACATCTACTTGAACCCCTCTGGTACTAGTAGGACTTGACAGCAGCTACCTGAAAACAAAACACTACAGCTCGTATTTCTTGGTTTGCTTGTAGGGTTTTGTCTGTTTGCTTTGAAGATGTCATAAAATTATATTATTAACCATTTCTCCTACACAATTATTTACAAATCGGCTTATCAAATTAGACATTTGCTTCACAAAACCACCTTTGAGGCTAAGTCACAGGACTAGAATAATATTTAAAAAAACTGAAATTGTTATCCTTTTTTCCTCATCTGAGAAGCCATACTAATGATTATGAGTGTCGTGCTAATTTAAAAAAAGACTTTGGGCTTGATTTGGCTATTTTGTAAAGTTCTATTGTAGTTAATGGTATACTCTGTAGTCAGGGAGTGAGAAGGCATCACAAAGCATCTAATTGAATCTCAGGGTTCCAGGAATATTGCTGCTTTAACTTCAATTTCAGAAGCATTGTAGGATTCTGTTTAAAATCGGCTCACCCCTTCCATATACCCTGAAGCCATACATGTTGCTTTCCAAAAAAACCAAACCAAACCCAACAGCAAACAAGAAATTCAGGGTATACAATTGTATATCAATTAATGTTAAATTATAGAGTTAAGTGTCTCAGATTATATTACTTGGTAATTATGTAATGTTTTCATCTACATAGTTTATTCCGGATGTTTAAAAGTCTGATTAGGCATAAATTTCAGAAAGATCAGATTTCTAGAATAGCAGCTATTATGGAACAGTTAATATTTCAGATTTTAACCACTAAGGTATGCTCTTTATTTTTTATCAGTTCTTAGTAACAATGTGAAAATAGTATACCCCCTGTGATCTTCAGAGTTCTAACTGGTGGTTTGCAACCAGGTCACCAATTTTACACACCACTGCCAATGGCTTCCTCAAGGCTCACAATCCAGTGATTTCCATAAAGACTTTTCTTTTTGTTTTAAGTTTTATCCAGGTATGTCTATATGTGGCTCTTTCCTTATTTTTGGCCAGTCTGACTTAATAGCAATTCAGAGGGAAAGACTCCTGTACCTGCAAGGCAATACAGCAATTCCTGTTTCCATTGCACAACAGCACGAAGGCTTTGCCCATAATATTATACCTAATGCTGGGAAATGTGACTCCCCCAGGATGACTCAATAACCCTGAGAGCAGATGTGCACCATGGATTCCATGTTTGCTGTTTGGGTTTGGTTTGGTCCTTTTAGAAGGCAATGTGCGTGGCCTCAGAGTAGATAGGAGAGGTGGGATGACTCCGAACCAAATACTGAACAGAAATGAAATGTTATTGATGCTCCTTTATGAAGCCATCAGTTTCTTACTATAGCACCCATAAATTATGAGAGATGCAAAGCCCTTAGAGAACATGAATGTGGCACTTTGGATAAGTTAATGAAATAGGCATGGCCTGGGCAACCGCAAAAGAATAGATGTTCAACTCTTTCACTATGCAGGTGCAAACCAGTTATGGAAACAGATATCTAAAGTTTTTACTAAAAATCCTTTTTAGGATTTTTAAAAAATCTTCAGGTATGCAATATATTCTATTACACAAAGTCTCAGGATAAATATTCTTAAAAAAAAGTTGAATATCACTTAGCAACCGAAGAACAAAAGCAGAAGAAATGGAGAGACAGAGCACAAAGCGGAAGCTGGAGAAATATAAATACTGGTTACATGCTTAGCAATGACTCCCTGAGTATTCCTAGAACTCCTCGCCGCAAGTGATCCTCCCACCTCAGCCTCCCAAGTAGATGGAACCACAAGTGTGTGCGACCACACCCAGCTAATTTAATATTTTTTATAGAGATGGGGTCTTACTATGTTGCCCAGGTCTCAAATTCCTGGCTTCAGGCAATCCTCCCACCTCAGTTTCCCAAAGTGCTGGAATTACAGGTGTGAGCCATTGCACCCAACACAACAACCACGTTTTATCTCTGTAGGAATTCCTCCACACATTGGGAATGTACCTTTCTCCCTCGTTCACAGAAATGTTCTAGATAAAAAGATGAGGCATGCATGTAAAATTTTCAGCTTAAAGCATCTTCAAATGAACAATTTATCCATTTTTCTCCAAACCAAATAATCCCAATTCTAAGTGAGACCTCATTGAATTTATTCCTGTTTCTCAGCTCTAATCATCTGCCTTTGCTGATTTCCATTGCCCACTTTCACTTCCCTACTAGACTTTATGAAGACCTGTATACCCAAAGCCCAGAGTAAATATTTTTAATTGAAGTGACTGCATGAAATGTGTTATAATTTAATATAAAACCTAAAACTACATAGGACAATCTAATTAAGACTTGACTAGCAATATCTAAGGATTTCTATGCCGGAAGCATAACTAGAATTAAAGTGTTTGACTTTTTCGGTTTGCTTTGGTTTTATATTCTATTTCCACTATTGTAAGTGTGATTTTTGACCAGCATTTCATGTTGATATAGATGTGGCTTCACATCTAAGCAAGGAAGGCGTTTTTCAAGTGCTGGAAGTGAGCTGCCAGTATTTCCCACACATCAGGCCCTGTTTTTTCAACACCTTGTGGATCGCTAATTGGAGTTTGCATAATCTACCACCAAATTGCAAGCATTCCTTTGAGATGAGTGGAACACACACTTCCCTTCCAGAGTCAATGAAAAAAGAAGGTCAGGAAGAGGAAAAGCAGCAAACAATGATCTAATTAATTTAGAAGAAACTGAATTTCTGGTTCTTGATTTCCTTCAGAAGAAAAAAATGAAATGGCATCTGAAAGGAATGTTTGTGATTCATGTTTTAACCCCCCAAACAGTTCAATTGTTAGCTGCTGTCGACAAAAAGAGTTAGACTGTGTAAAACATTTGAAGAGAGTTAGTCTGAGCCAAATATGAGTGACCAATGGCCCGTGACACAGGCCCAGGAGGGCCTGAGAACATGTGCCCAAGGTGGTCGGGCTACAGCTTGGTTTTGAGCATTTTAGGGAAACGTAAGACATCCAGCAGTACATGAAAGATGTACGTTGCTTCAGTCCGGAAAGGCAAGACAACTAAGAGAGCTGGGGCTGGGAGTGGGGGCTGTGTGCCAGGTCATAGGTGGATTCAAAGATTTTCTGATAGGCAATTGGTTGAAAAATCTAAATTCCTGGAATCAATAGAAGGGAGTGCCTGGGTTAAGTGAAGGGGTTATAGAGATCAAGATTCTTATTACACAGATGAAACCTCTGGGTAGCAGGCTTCAGAGAGAATAGATTGTAAATGTTTCTTAATCAGACCTTAAAAGGTGCCAGACTCTTTAGCTGATTCTCTCCTGGATCAGGAAAGAGACATAGAAAGGGTCAAATATATGTGAAGGCAATCTATTTTGAGGTAAAGTACTTCGATTTCTTTCAGGGCCTGCTATCTCATGTTAATATCTTATTGCTACAAAGCATCTGTTTTGTCAGTCTTAAGGTCTCTGTTTTAATGTCAGTGCTGGTCAACTGTGCCTGAATTCCTAAGGGAGGAAGGTATGAGTCATGTCCAACCACCCCTTCCCCTCATAGCCTGAACTAGTGTTTCAGGTTTACGTTAGAATGCCCTTGGCCCAGAGGAGGGATCAATTCAGTTGGTTGGGGGGCTTAGAATTTTATTTTGGGTTTACATAGCAAAGGAGAAAGAAATAATTTTGAAATAACTTTAAAATGTGCTTTCGCTTTAAAGGCTGAGAAGCTGGAAGCAGTAAGCAGGCAGGGACAAATCATGACAAGAAAACACTCTCAGCATGCAGTGAATCGTCTTTAAACCATTCACAAGCACGTGCCTAAGTAAATATGCACATATGAGGCTACACTGATCAAATCCGTGGAGGAATTAGAAAATAATCAGTAGTGAATGCGCCCTCCATCAACAAGTCCTGATGGTTTCCCCTTGAATTCAGTCCTTGAAATTGTACAGTTCAAAACTGTCTCAGAAAAACAAGGCTAATATTTTTTTAAAAGCATTTGATTATATAAATGTGCAGCGTTTTTAAGGCATTCGAGAGTACAGTTATTGCCTATTTTAAATTTTTGAAATTAATGTCTAGCCAATAAAAATAAACTAGGTCTTTTAAATGAGTCATTTTCAGCTTTTTTAAACACTTAGTTCTGTAATATACAATTATAAAATGTGAAAAATTATCTTTAATTTTTGTTTGTTTTAAATTGCTGTTAAAATCACAATATCTTCATCAGGAAATAATGCAGAGATGAATTGCCTTGGTAAAAATATCACAAAAATTAATGTTAAAAAATTCAGAATGGTAAATGAAGTGCTAAAAGAATCAGTTTAAAACAAGGCAAATCTCTTTTTCTATCTATTGGTCAATGAATCTATCTCTAATCTGAGTCACCATCAAAGTGTATGCAAACAGTAAATCTGAACTAAAATGAGCACAAAAGACCCCAAAACTTCAAGTATATTAAACTGATAAATATCAAAAAATTAGAAATTCCCCCAAGAGTCAACTCTTTCTAAGCATACATATTAAGTTGCAGGGAATTGATCAGTTGAATAGCTCAACTCAACTATATTCAGCTGTATTCAACTGTACTGTATCTTAAAGTATGAAAGCCTATATTAAAAAAAAACAGAAGATTTAAAATGAATTTTAAGAAACAGCTACTTAAACTCAAAACCAGTTAATAAACATACATTTTGGTGCAAAAACAGGAACAGTTTAATTGAAAGTGGATTAAGTCTTTGAATTCCAATTGAACAGGAGAGAAAATCCAATACATTTGAATTCTTTTGGGTTAGAATCCATCAATTATATTAAGGCAAATTATTTATAATTTCACAATGATATCCAGTTAGAATATTTATTAATCTCTATAAATACCCACACAATTTGCTTTCAGGCCTGTATTTTTCACATTTTATATGATTATAACATGTCATTCTCAAATAATATTAGCATAATCAAGTCTCATGAATAACAATATTGTTGAAAAAAATTAAGTGTTCTCTAATCTGCTTTTTTATTTTTAAAGGTTAACCATTGATCCAGATAGAATAGCATTTTATTCATTCTTTCATGACTTAATTCATTTAGTTTAAAAAATATCGAAAATGTTTTAATACTTTAAGATACTAGAAAATACACTCTCATTTAGAATGTCGTTCTTTAAATTTATTGTTAACAATTTGCAACATACTGACTTTTTTATTATGACCAAACTAAAATTCCATAATAGATTGATTTTCTTACATGATAATAACAGCAAAGATTTGAATCAAAAAAACTAAAGTCAGTATAAAACAAACTATTTGGGCTTACGTAGGAACCAAACCCAAACTCTTGCCCAAATGAACAATTGAAATTCCTGTTGAGGTTTTAAAAAATCTCCACCACCCCCTCAAGTGCCCTACTTTTCATGCAGCTCAGCACTTCCAAACAGAGCCAGCATGAGGAGCCCTGAGATCCCTGTGGTCGGCCCTTTCCCAAGTATTCCAAACCCACGCCTGGACCAAGAAGCTCCAGGAATCTCATCAGAAGCCTTGACTCCAGGAGGTTTCGAGTTAGATTTCCAAACCAGAGAGGTTTGGAAAAGAGCATGTTGAACCTTCGACCCACTCTTCACTTGCCCATCCATATTTCAGTTACAGGCACTCACCTAAGAGTACTGACTTCTTTCATGACAGCTGCATAGTTAATGTGCCATTTCCACTGTAAGAAACTTGGCTGGGGCCAGTCAAGATGGTTCAGTTTAACAACCTAATAAATATATTGAAAATAACCAATGAAAACAAAATTACAGAGACTGCCTTGTAGTTCAGCTGCCGTCATCTCTGTAGCCAACCTCAGCCTTCACCTCAGCATTGCACAAAGTTCAGAATCACTAACACATCAGAAAGGTTGGGCAAGAGAAAAAGTAAACTGGAAATACACACACACACGTGTGTGTGTGTGTATATAAGTTTAATTCTGAAGTATTGAGAATTTTATTTTCAAAGTGCTAGAAAAGCAACAGAGAGATAGTTCATTTCACAATTACAGAAACACCAAGAAATTACAAACTTCTCTGGATGTCAGTTTTCTTACTGGAAAAATTATGTTAAGATTATATCACTCTAGCCAAGTGTAGTGGTGCACGCCTATAGTCCCAGCTACTAGGGAGGCTAAAGTGGGAGGATCGCTTGAAGCCAAAAGTTCGAGGCTTCACTGAGCTATGATCACACCACTCCAGCCTGGGCAACTGAGCAAGATTCCAACTCAATAAATAAGTGAGTGCAGCATTCTAATGTTTTAAGGATTAAATGACATGACCATATAACAATGCCTTACAAGGCACACAGTGCAGTAACAAGTAAATGTATTTTGGCTTTTTTCCTTGATTTCCATTAACATTTTTTCCTTTAGTTAGTCATTCTAAAAATATTTATTAAGCATCTATTATGTTTTAAGAATTAAACGAGATGACCCTATAATAGTGCCTTAAAAGGTACACAGCACAAAAACTAAATGTATTTTAGCTTCTTTCCTCAGTCTCCTTTAACATTTTTTTCAGTCAGTCAGTCATTCTACAAACATTTATTGAGCATTTCTTATGTAGCAGGCACCATAATTGGTCTTGAATATATAATGGCAAATACAATAAACACAGTTCCTGCCCTTAATGGGGAAAACAGAAAATAAATAGGCGGGGAGGCAAGAAGAGAGAGACAAATCAAAATTGTCCTCTAAGTTCTGTGAAGGAACTAAACAGGGTACAGTGAGAGGAAATGGTGGGAGAGAGGCACCTGGTTAGATAACTCATGGCATAGCTGATACTTTAATTTTGTTTTTTAGGTAGAGATGAGGTCTTGCTGTGTTGCCCAGGCTGCTCTTGAACTCCTGGGCTCAAGCGATCCTCCTGCCCCGGTCTATCAAAGTGCTGGGATTCTGGGTGTGAGCCACCTCGCCCGGCCCTGTTTCTGTATTTTTCTATTGATCTTAAGAAAGAAAAGAAAATGTCTTCTAATAACTATTTTACCTTAATCAGTTTTAAGACAAGTTTTGCAAAGCACCATGACCCTCTGAAGAGACTGTGGCCACCTTGTAGGTTAGAGTATTTCGGACAGATGGCTGTACTATCGAGAGCTTTTCTGGACATGGCCGTTCTGGCTAACTTTCATCTTGTCATTACATTTCCTTTTCTGAGAAAGGTTGCAGAGGAGATTTTGACAGAGTGATGCTGTTGGTATTTAGAATCCTGACTTTCTTGATCCTTTTTGGTGGAGCTGTGGGACACATGTGCGATGGAAACTGACCTGGTTGCCATGGTGGATAGTGTTCTGACAACAGTCACATGGGTCAGGTGTCCATTTCGGATCTTTCAGGCCTGTCAGCAGCTCTTGATAAAGCTGGCCATGTGGTTTTTCTTGGCTCACCTGTATATCTTGGTAGGAACAGCTAAGAGCCACTCAACGCACCCTTCTCTTTTTGGAGAAACCCCAGGGAGTCGTGTTGCTTGGGGCTGGGCCACTTGGAGACCATGTTCTTTGTCTTTTTGGCCTGCTCTCGGGGCTAAAGAGCGTTGATGGAATATCTGAGATGGTGGTGTCGGCAGGGATGGCCATGCTGAAGTCTGTTCATATCACACAACTAGGGCCACAAGCTAAGCCCTGCATCTGAATGACATTTAGGAGGAGTCCATAACTCAACATGTGCACAGAGTGCCTCTGTACACCATGCACTGTGACAGGTCCTGCAGTAACAGATCTGAAAGACTCCTCCTTTGTGTGTAAAGAACATGACTGGGTTAATGAAGTAAAGGTGAATATTTTCTTTACTGAGTCATAAAATTACAGGCATATGTCTTAATCAGCTAAGGCTGTCATAACACAGTACCGTCAACTGAATGGCTTAAACAACAGAAACTGATTTTCTCACAGTCCTAGAGGCTAAAAGTCCAAGATCAAGGCCTCTGTGGAGTTGGTTTCTTCTGAGGCCTCTCCCCTTGGCTTGGAGATGTCACTTCTACGGTCTTCCCTCTGGGCCTGTGTCCTAATTTTCTCTTCATATAAGGGCACTAGTCATATTGGATTAGGGTAATGTCCTCATTTAACTTAACTGCCTTTTAAAAGACCCCATCTCCATATAGGTCACATTCTGAGGTACTTGGGTTAGGACTTTAACATATGAAATTTGGCGGGGGACACACTCTAGCCCATAACAGCATTTTTACAGCCACATATAGTAAAAATCTGGAAATATACCACCACATGTATCAGAGTATAAGTGGAAAAGGTTGATGATTATATGTATCTCTCAGTTGAGAATTTCAACGTGATTTCTAAAAACTTGTTGTGAAAGTACAACACAAACAGGAGAAAACTGAAATTTCACCAAAAGTCCCATATCTGAAGCACATAAAAAATTTTAGTTCCCATATTCTTTCCAGTAGAACTAATTCCTTCTTGGAGAATTTCTGCCTATCTTGTTCCTATGACAAAAAAGAATTTGGCCAGCCTGGCCAACATGGTGAAACCCTGTCTCTACTTAAAATACAAAAAAATGAGCCAGGCATGGTGGCACACACCTGTAATCCTAGCTACTTGGGAGGCTGAGGTACAAGAATCACTTGAACCCAGGAGCCGGATGTTACAGTGAGCCAAGATCGCACCACTGCACTCTATCCTGGGTGACAGAGAGACCCTGTCTCAAAAAAAATAAAGGCAGGGTGATTGGGGTTTTTTTGTTGTTTAAGAGTTTTTTAACTTTTAATTTTTGTGGGCACATAGTAAGGGTATATATTTATGGGTATATGAGATATTTTGATACAGGCATACAATGCAGCATAATCACATCAAGGTAAATGGGGTATCTATCACATCAAGCATTTATTTTTTCCTTTGTGATACAAGCAATCCAATTATACTTTTTAAGTTATTTTTAAATGTATGATAAAATTTTGTTGACTGAATCACCCTATTATGCTATCAAATACTAGATCTTATTCACTCTATCTAATTATATTTTTGTACTGATTAACCATTCCCCCTTCCCACTACACTTCCCAGCCTCTGGTAACCATCATTCTACTCTATCTCCATGAGTTCAATTGTTTAATTTTTAGCACTGACAAATAGCTGAGAATATGTAAAGCTGATCTTTCTGTGCCTAGCTTACTTCACTTAATCTAATGACCTCCAGGTGAATCCATGTTGTTGCAAATGACTGGATCTCATTCTTTTTTATGGCTGAATAGTACTCCATTGTGTATGTGTCCCACATTTTCTTTATCCATTCGTCTGCTGGTGAACACTTAAGTTGCTTCCATATCTTGGCTGTTGCAAATAGTGCAGCTGTGCACATGGGAGTGCAGGGAGCTTTTCAATATACTGATTTCTTTTCTTCTGAATATATACCTAGAAGTGGGATTTCTGCATCATATGGTACAAAAAGGAATTTAAGGGAATCTAGATATATTTTCTCTATGCAAGATCATTCAGTTGTTTCCTCTAGTAAGGAAAAACTTCTGAAACAAATTCACAAAATTAATCAAGATTTTTGTTAATGAATAAAGTGTTCTCAAGCCACCGTCTCACTCTGTCTCTCTGGGTGCTTTCCTTCTGACATAGCAAGAGCATATTTCAGACACTTTTAGACTCAATTTTTCAAAGCATTAAAGGAAAAAGGGGCATCTGAAAATTATCTTGATGTTCTCTGACAGCTGTAATACTATATAAATTATTACTAATGTACTAAGATTTCAAAGTGCTAGGCAAAGCCTCCCCAACCCCCTGCAGGTTCTCACAAAAAGGAAAACATGTTGAACTGTATTTCTTGGAGCTGTTGATGACTTCTCTTTGTACATAATAAATGAGATGTTGTAGAAATGGCACAATCTCTGGGACACACTCAGGAACACGATGCTCCTCAGTCTCCCACACTTGATGCCAAGGATCCTGGCTGTCCCATTATCTACCTCAGCTGTAGGGGGTTTGTGTGCTCTAATTTGCCCTGGCACTGCTTTATCATTTAAAAACTTAGTTCTGGGTGAAGTGCGGTTGAATATTGCAATTCAGAGTGCCTTCAACACATACTGTTTCATGGCTGTATCTTCTCCCTTGTTTCCCCCTCCCTTTTATCCTTTCCCTCTTCTTGGAGCCCCTCTTATTTGAGTGATCCCTGAGAAGGGTACTAAGAAAAACGACCTGGGTTACATAAAAAATCCTTACAGAACAATGGGTTACACTGGGTTACACTGGATTACACTGCTAAGAAGAGCGACCTGGGTTATATAAAAAATCCTTACAGAACAATGCCTCAAGAGGAGGGACATCTAGTCAAGGCACAGAAAGCAAAATCTAGCCCTAACGACGCTACTCCTTTACCTAGGATCTTATGTATCTTATTTTCTGTGACTTGACTTCTGCATCTTTGCAGGGATGACATATTTTGTCTCCATTTTTTATAGGGAAGATAAATGTAGTAGGTTGAATATATCTGCTTATCACCAAAGCCTTTGATAGAAAAACAATAAAAAATGAATGAACTCACAAGAATAAAGAGTGGAAAAGGAAATGTCAATCAGCCAGAGGTACAATGGGAGGATGGAAAGTGGATAGATGGATAGTGACTAAGTAATATTTACTTCTTGGTACCACTAAATGCCTGCAGAAGAGAGAAGCCTAAACAAAATAAACTGATGCAGCCGGGCATGATGGCTCATGCCTGTAATCCCAGCACTTTGGGAGGCCAATGCGGGTGGATCACTTTAGAGGTCAGGAGTTCGAGACCAACCCGGCCAACATGGTGAAACCCCGTCTCTACTAAAAATACAAAAATTAGCCCAAGCATCGTGGTGGTTGCCTGTAATACCAGCTACTTGGGAGGCTGAGGCAGGAGAATTGCTTGAACCCAGGAGGCAGAGATTGAGTGAGCCAAGATTGGGTCATTACACTCTAGGCTGAGCGACAGAGCGAAACTCCATCTCAAAAAAATAAAAATAAAAATAAGCTAATGTGCGCCTCCAAAACTTAGAAAGTCTCAGGAATTGAAGGCAGCAAGGTAATGTAAAGACAGGAGACAAGAGAACTGAGAGAATGCTCAAAATAAAAAAAAAAAAATTGGTTCAAAGTCTTTATGAGTTGCAGTTAGATGCCCAGATCTCTTCCCCTACCCCACACATCCAATCAGATAGTCGCTCTCACCCTGGCAGAAGACTAAGACTTATTCTCTAAGGAGGCTGAGTCAGGGAGCTTCTGAACTTAATAATGCATTCCATAATGTTGAAAGTATGTTATTCTGGATGATGGCAATGGGAACACCTGGGTAAGGAATGATGCACTATTCTAAAGTCATGGGAATGAAGGCAAAGATGTGTCCTAAACGACAGCACCTAAAGCCTTTCTCCATGGAAAATGGTCACCCAGGGAAAAAAAACTAAGGTTATTGACATTTGGGGGTCCCTGAACAACATGTCTCTCTCGACCCCCGACAATAAATAAAGGTAAGAATACACCATATGCAGGGATGCAAGATGTCAGCTTCTTTCTTCTTATGTACCCTGTGCCAGGGAGCCTGGAGGATGTGTTCCAACAAAATCAGGGTATAAACAGAGAAGTGGGGAGGTGGGGGTGGGAAGAGAGGGAGGGATGGGAAGAGAGAGCATCCAGGAGAGAAGAAAAGAGAAGCACCAGGAGGACAGTGACAAATAGCTATAGGAAGTCGACCTATCAGCAGAACAGTCCTGAGAAGAAAAATCTCCAATCTATTGTGCTTGACAATATTATTGTATTTTACCATTATTTCAAACACACAGAAGAGTGAGCAAGCTAAAAACATAAAGATGTGTGTTTTCTTTCAATAAAGAAAGAAAGAAAATGTAAACATACTATCCAAAGTGGCTTAGTTGAGAATTATGAAGACTATAGTAATGAATGTGATTTAACCCTAAATTGGAATGATTGGGAAGTTGTGGGTGTAGGGAAGGGCATGAAGGAAGAATGTATAAGAGCATTAATTTCTAATTGTCTCTATGTCTAAAACTGAAAATCGAGATGTAGCAATATAAATATATTATTTGGAAATATGGAGGTAAGTGCCATAACAAAAAAATATGAGACTGTTGAAAGTAATTACCAATGGGGTGTGTGACTAGGGACTGGGGTGGCAGTGAAAAAAGGGAAATGTTTTGGATTGTTGTAAGCCTTATTGTGTTAGTTGACTTTTTAAACTATGTACAGTATTACTTAGATAAAAACTAAAATTAAATTTCATATGTAAGGTTAATTAACCCATATGAAGCACATACTTCAACATGTATTTTAAAATGCAAAGGTATTCTTAATGAATATTAATCTCAAAGGCTTTCAGGTCTTCCAAAAGGCAGAATTTTACAAATGTAAATATTTAAAATTATTATGGTATTATATAATATTCCTGCACTAATATGTGTTAAAAGGGTTCTATCAACCCTGGATTTTTATTTTTCAAATGTATGGCATACTTTCTTTTGTTTTTTATTGAAAAGCTGAGCTACTTGGTAACGAATGTGAATGTGTTTGGAAGCCCAATTCAGCTCATGTAGATGCATACTGGATTCCACGATTATTTGAAATTCTATGGAGTCACCACGGCTGATTCAAACCTGGCCAGGCTTCCTGATTCTAATCTCATCCCAGGGTGAATTGAGGTTAGCTACTGGAGGGAATGTTCAGTTCAGTTGAATGTAAACCTAGCGCCAAGCCACATGTGAGCTGAGTGTGCCAGGATGCCAAGTGATAAATCGAGGAAAGAAAGATCACATAAGGCTGACATCTTAGCACTGGCACATGGCCCTCTTCTGCAGAAATATTGGGCAAAGAGCTGTGAGTCAGCTACAAAGAAGATAGGGCTTTCCATGAAAAAAGCAGTGTTCAAAGGACTCATTCATCAGAAAAAAGAATTCCCATGCCAGTGAGAGCTGAATGTGAACTACACTCATCTTTGGATAGGTATTTGATGAATACTTGTATTCTTGGAGTGACTTTCCAACATTTAACTAAGACCATTCAGCCTTCACAACCCCTTTGACTTAAAGGACAAAAGTGCCTATCTGACAATTTTGATGATCAGACATTGCCTCCTTCCCCTTCTACTCCTGCTAGATCCATTCTAGTCCCTGTCTAGTTAATTCCCTTTAAAACCTCCATGATAAAGTAAACTTCGATAGCTAGCATCCTAGTTCCAGATGAATGATGATACCAAAAAGGTATCTTAGATTGCACATGGTGGTGAAAATGTTTAAATATCCTGAAAAAAAAAAGATAGTATGTAAAAGAGACGAGAGAGGAAAACTCTTTGGATTTTTTGATCAGCAGAAGGTACACATCTTTATGTGCAAAAACCTGCCCCATCTCCTAAATATCCTTCTTTGGGACAGTGTAGGTCATAAAGGGTAGAATTTATATTTAGAAAGTACATATACATTTTAAACTTAATAATGTTGAAAGGTATGCACTATACACTCATAAAATAGCCTTATAATTTAAAAAAATCTATATGCATTTATTGCAAGTATTTTAAATAAACCAGAAAAGTCTAAATCAAAAGTAGCCCAAATTCTGTCACCCAGGGAAACTCTATTTTATTAATAGCTTTTCAGATAGCTCTGTATGACCACACATGCTATTTTATAATAGGGTTATAAAATTGGGGTTATACCCCTCATACTGTTGTCCACCCTGGAGAATTATACATAGATGCTTCTCGATTTATGATGCCACTGCATTCCCAATAATCCATTCTAAGTTGAAATCTTCAACTTACAATGGGTTTATCTGGGTGTAAGCCCATTGTAAATTGAGGAGTGTATTGAATATGTATCACTTTCACATCATCACAAAATCAAAAAACTGTACATCAAACCTTCCTAAATCAGTGACCGCCTGTACCCTTAAACAATGAGATAAACTTCCATCAAGCATGGCAGTACTCTGGCTTTGTTCTCCTTTTGAAAAACCATCACTTTGTAGGCTTAATATATCTATTTTACACATTAAGTCTGTATCTTCAAACTGTGTTGTTCCATACAGTAGCCCTAGTCATGTGTGGTTAAACTTGAATTAACAAAAATTGAATAAAATTTAAAATTCAGTTCCTGAGTTGCACTAATAACATTTCAATGGCTTCAGAATAACATATAGCTGGTGGCTACTGTATTAGACAATACAGAATGGTTTCATCATCACAGAAAGTTCTGCTGGACAGTGCTGAGTTGGAACCAGGTGTTCTTTATGCACAGACCACTTAAGGACTGAGGTTTTATCTATACACCTGAGTTTTCCAAGCACTTTGATCTTTGACTGTGGCCAACATTCCATAGGGCTAAATCCCAACTTTAGCAGCCAGAAGTCACAACTGAAGAGACCAGCCATTTGGATTAGGAAGACAAGACAAAAAAGAAAAAAAAAAAAAAAAAGACTTTCCCACTGTTACCAGTGACTTCTCAAAGGGTATGGCTTCCAGCTGTTCTGGTGACCAGAATGACACTCCCCTTAACTCTGAGCTTCCTTGGGACATGACAGCTCTTGCTCACTGAGAATGAGTGTGAGAGTTTGAGGGTGGATCCTCCTTCGTAAATAGGGACCCATCCTACGTCAGCCTGGGAAAATCACTCCAAATATCAGAATATAAATAAAACAAGAACAATTAAAGAGCAGCAAGGTCTGGGAACTGGATCCAAACCAACCACCCACCTGCAGTTCCTCTAGATCTTACGCTATCACGAGGAGGGGGAAAATAATAAATGAAGAAAAAAACTTCCATGTGTTCAGTGTTATGCTCTCAAGCTGAGCAAATAAATAACCCTCTCTCCCTTTGGGTTCCCTGTGTCTCTAGAGAACAGGATGCAAAATTAAATTCCAAGCTTGTTCCAATAATTTGAGAAGATAAACTTCCAATCTATTAGAATTTATGGTCAGTTTGAATAAGCACCTAAAGTTACATGCTCTCCAAACTCACACAAGTCCCCTACCCGCAGCTTTAAATCCCTGGAGGCTAAAAGTTTGGCAATGAGAACAAACATTCTCACAGACAATTTCTTATTCTTCCTTCTTCCACTTAAATTTTAACTTTCTCAACAATGCCCTTCAGAAGTTTCCTTTCAGCACGTCTTCCTCCAGTCCTAGGAGGAATGTTGGAATATGAGAAGAAGAAATTAACAGCATGAGAAGAGATTTTCAATTTCTATGGATCCCCAAAATGGTTCAGTCTGAAGTTCGTAGGAAGATGTGCAATCATTTCTCATTTGTTATGAACTGTCATATCTCTGCTTATGAGCCATTTTTATTCAGTAGATGTCCATTTGATATGGAGATCTATCCACTCTCTATCCTAAGGGGCAGGCTTTGGAAGAACTACTGGTTTTATTTTCAATTTGTTCATTTATTTGCTCAATAAACATGAATTGAGCAGCTGCTGTGTACTAGGGACAAAGCCAAGTGCTATGTTGACAAGCATTAATAAGAAATGACTCCTGTCCTTAAGGAACTCTAAGGAAAAAGAGAAGCAAGATATGGCGATGAATGCTAGGATGGAGAGCTGCATGGAGGAAGGGCACCCATTGCAAAAGGGGCGAGGGGAATGTGGTCTGGGAAAGCTGGCTTCAGGAGAAGATACTTGAACTGAGTCTTAAAACATAGCTCTAAATTAGCCACACAGTGAAGGTAGATAGAAATATCCCAGCACAATGTTTGCGGAGGGACAAACAAATCTATGAGGTTGGCACAGAATAGTGGCAAGAAATAAGGCTGGAGAATTGGACAGAGTCAGATGAGAAGAGGCCTTTATTTTACCCTGAAGGTGATATAGTCATAGAAGGGTTTTTAACATGGAATGATGGGAGAGGGTCATCATTTCAGAGAGATTACTGCGGCATGATTTTGGGAGATGGACTGAAAGTGAACATGCATGAGGAGAGAGAAACACCACAGTAGATGGCGACAACAGTATCTCAGGGAGAAACTAGGGGACTACTAAAGATCAAAAAGACTCAATGAGAGGAATCCAATAAATACTAGGCAAAATTTTCAAGATTTGATGACCAATTGGATAACTAGAAGGAGACTACAATGCCTTCTAAGGGCAATTGAGTGATTAAAAAATAAACTAGTCTTTTAAGATTTGTTTTGGGGGGATGGTAGTTATTAACAGAATATCTACTCTGGCCTCTGACATACACGCTAACATTCCTAAGACAGGAAAAAGAGGACAAACTTTCATATGAGCATCACAACTGATTCTCATTCTTCTAGAAAGACTTGCCTCTCACATTAGTGTTCTGTTTTCCAGACTTCACTGACTCTTTCAAAACAGATAGGCAAAGAAATCTGAGATATCATTCACTAGGTAAAAGAATTTGAATTTTGGCATCAACCTAAATGAGACCCTTTCAGTTATTTGGTCAACAGTGTTTACTGGGATTGATTCTGTGCTGAGCACTGCAAATACAAGAAGAGATAAAACCCACATTTGAACTCTTCATTAGCCTGTATTCTTTGTATATTTATGTTTTTATTTGTTTGTTTGCTTACATCTGGTTATGATCATACATTTCAGCAGTGGTCCTCAAACTAGAGCATAAATAGGAATCACTTGGAGAGCTGGTCAAACTACAGCTTCCTGAGCCCTGTCCCCAAAGTTCATGATTCACTGAGTCAATCAGGGTAGGGCCCATGAATTTGCCTTTTGATCAGTGCAGTTTCTAGTACTGCTGGTGGGAGGTCCACACTCTGAGAAGCATTTCTTTATGGCTTTGAGTGAGAGTAACTTTGTGAAGCAATGTAAGGTTCTTTCCTGTGGTCCTGACGTATCCATAATGTGGAATTGACGTCAATGGGAATTACACAGGCCACAGAGGTGTCACACAGAGGCCTTAGGTGCTCATGACCAACCTCTCACCATGGAGCTGTTGCCTCCTGTTTTTCAGTTGCCTCTCCCATTGGGCATTGCTGTTGCTGTTGCTCCATACGTTGCTGCAGTTACGGCACTTGAGGAGGTCAAACAGTCCCTCTTGGAGAGACTGGAGAAATGGGAGCAAACCTGTCTCTGTCTAAACTTCTGTTATTCTATCTGACCTTAAGAGTAAGATTAATAATCTAATCACCTAGTCATCTGGAGAGGACAGCGAGATTTGCCAAATATTAACAGACACTGGAAAGGCTGTGATGTTCAGCTGAGGGCCGGTCATGCAGTTAGCCTGGACCACAAAAAAGATAAATGGGTAAGAACCTGCCTTGCAGTCACATCTTGAGTGTAATTGCTTTGCCAAATGCCTTGGCTATGAATGAGTTTTCTTGTATGGGTGTCTTCTAGGTGGAGCAAAGTCCCTTCTGTTTACTTACAACATTCAGTAGTGTTTCTGATATTTGCCTTTAGGTATATACTTTCCAATCTCACATACAGGAAAATCAAACAGGAAGTTACTGGGTAATTCAAGTATCAAATGAAGTGAGAGCAATGGGAGTAGAAAGAAGATACAAATTTCAAATTTAAAGAACGCTGGAAAACAAACAGTAAAAGACTTGTTTTCTACAACAGAGGGCGATGTGAGATGAGAAAAAAAAATAGGTGAAATTAACTCCCAGATGTCCACCTCTTTTGAGCAGGAAGAAGATGGCATCAATTACATAAATATAAAGATTGAAGAATTGGTTTCAAAGACCAAATTCTGTTTTAGACATCCAGGTGATAGTGGGACAGCCAGGTAGAAGTATTTTGAAATATTTGGAAATCCAGGACTGGAGTCTGGGTGAGAATGGTGGCTTGGAGGACAATGTTAGAAGGCTCCTGCTTAGCTGTCACTTAGAATTGATAACTGAGGCCTATCAGTGATGAGCTCACTGAGAGAGGGTCTGTGAGAGAACAGTCGGAAGACTGCGGGTGGAACCCTGATATTCCTTCCACAAGGGTTCCAAATAAGTTCTTCTAGGATTTGATACCTTTGTGCATTCTCAGTTCACTGTTTCAGTTAAAATGTAAGTGGTATTCCTGGAACATAGTATTGGACTGCCCATGGAGACCTCCTCGAGTACCTGAGCATGTGCACATGACTACTTGCATCTATGCCCACCTGTATAGAAAAAAATGGCTTCTCTGCTCATTTTAGAGGGTGAATTGGGGCATTTTCAGTTCTCTCAGAAAGACGTAATAGAATAGTCTGAAATGGCATGCTAACTACCCTTAAAATGTCTGTAGCTTTTCTCCTTTTTTTCGATATTATTCATGCCATGCGATACTGACGTGGGGATACTTCCCAGCCACATTTGAAAGCCTCCCCTGAAGTTGCAAACCCAATGGTTTGGAAAAGATATTTTGAATAACTTAAAATATACAGTGTAAACAAACTGGCCTTTTAGTATGAAGTGTACTAAATTAAAGAAACCAGATGCTTTGGTTGGCTTGGAACAGCTGAATTATGATTGGCTCTCCTTCACTAACCATTTTCTTTGGGGCCTCCTTTCTCCACTCCTTCGTCTCTCTCTCTTCTCCCACATCAATTTTTTTTTCTTTTTTTCAGAAAGCCATAAGCTTATCAGATACGAGACATAGCTTCCTAATATCAGCAACAAATGATTTCTGAAATTAGCATTGTTGTAAATTTAAATTGCCTGTACTCGCTGAAATTTTCTTATAAAGACTTGATGTAAGAGTGAGTCATCCTTCAATCAAAGTTCTACATGCAAAGGACTTTTCTATATAACAATTTGATTTGACTCCAAAATTAAATATTCCTCTTTCAATTAACTACCAACTGGGACATTGTGTAAGGTCTAAAGGAAATTATTTCAATCATTTCAATCCCTAACTCTCCAAATTATTTATCCATATGAAATCAAGAAGCCCCACAACCCTCTGAGATAGGGTTCCAAACCCAAATATCCCAATTCGCTAAAGTTAGATAAAACTCCACGCAACCGAGTAGCTTTCCCTGACGCACGATAGCCAAATTTATGCCATCTCTAATCAATTGATACCTTGGAAAATTACTAGTTAATGCAAATTGAAATCTGCTTTCATCTGAAATATCTGCAGAACTGTGCCAGAAATATATATTCAGCTTGGACTCTAGGAATAGAATCTCTAGAAAGGGAAGGGGATGAAAGGAAGGAAAGAGAAGAGTAGGGAAGGGAAATTTTACACAGCCCAATAACAGTAAAAATAGATCAACACTCTTACCTCAATGATTAATATGCCACATAGTTGAGAAAAACTTTGCGTTTCTGTGATTCAAGATAAACACTAGCAGTCTCTGTCAGAAGGGTCAATTATGGTTTAGCTAATACAGGTAGTTGTGAAACGTTTTGTAAGTATAGTGTTCTTATTATAAGTATTAGGTGTAAAAGGCAAATTGCCAGATGCCGTCTCATAATTGTGGAATCCTACTGTATTTGAACTGGATAAGGGAATCTTATCATAGACCAAGGCATCTAAAATGTACTTATCTTTATGTTCTCCCTTTAAGGATACCTTTTTATTGTGCTTTAGTAAATCAAGTCTCAGAATGGAATTGGTTCCAAATAATTTGCAGGGGCGTTAATTTCATTTCAATTTCAAGGTGGTGGAAAAAAAAGTCACTCCAGAAATTCTCCATGGCCTCTTTTTTTTTTTTCTTGAAAACACCCATCTCCTCTACCTATCCCCTTCACCCCTCTTTCCCTCTAGGTCTCAACTCCTAGCTGATGGCTGGCCCCTGGGGCCTCTGCCACTTGCAGGAGAGCCAGGTGGAATGGAGCAGGCACACTTTGGAGATGAACATTACAGGGTTTTTCCCATCCTAGTTGAGCCTGACGGATCTTTTCCAAAATGCACTGTTGTATTAGATACATTTAAGAGGGTCTTAAAGTGGTAACTGGCTCACCAGAGTTACAGGATCTTTTTGTCGGTCAGCATTTTATTGTACAGTCTGACTTCACTTCCCAGTTCTGAGACAGGAAAAGAAAAATAGGTCTACAACTCTTTCCTGCCAAATCACTCAATGCTCAAGGCAGGGAAAAAAAAAAAAAAAAATATATATATATATATATATATATATATATATATATATATATATATACTTTTTGCTAGAAACTTCACAAAGAAAATGAGTCAGTATATTCTATTTTGTGTCTTGACTTTGCATCCTTATGCCAAAGTGCTGTCCTGGTATTAATCTG
This sequence comes from Theropithecus gelada, assembly GCF_003255815.1. Lineage (NCBI taxonomy): Eukaryota > Metazoa > Chordata > Mammalia > Primates > Cercopithecidae > Theropithecus > Theropithecus gelada. The sequence continues at coordinate 160,817,148 of NC_037671.1, forward strand.
TTTTGAAATGTGTGGGGATTTGTGAAAAGCAAAGGTAAAACTTTCAAGCCTGGTAGCCCAGTTTGTCTTGCTATTCTAATGCGCCGGAGGGGGCTGAGTGTTCAGAGAAACAGCTCTGTGCCTGGCTGACTTTTGGTTGATGGAATCAGTTAACATCCACAGGCAGATATGGAAATCTTGACTTTCATCAGTGGGTTGCTGGCTATCTGGGGATCCAGCACTGAAGGCAAAGAGTGGAGGCAAAGTAGTGCAAAGAAAAGTCAATACTGAAAAGTGCAGGGAATTTACAAAGCTCTGACCCGTTGTCCAGGACAGCTCCATTTCCAGTACCGGGAAGTCATTGCCTCCAAATTAATCCCTGGCTCCATGGTACCGTAACTCACTGGGCCACAGGGAGATGAGAGTGTGACTGAGGAGCACAGGCCAACTACACTTCAGGCTCAAGCAGTATTTTACAATTCATTACACCTTAGGGTCATTATTAAGCACTGAGCTTTGTGGGTTCTTTGGATTACTCATCCTCAGAATGTTTGCCCATCATACTCTTACAGTTTTGCTTTATTGGCCAAGTTTTACAATTTCTCCAGGCTGTGCTTCTTTCTTGCATAGGTATTTTTAACCTTCGTCCAACAGATAGTTATTCTGCAGTACTTTCTAATAGGTCCCACCAAAATGCCTCTTTGTCAAAGGAGAATTCTTTCCATTATTCTGTTTCCTGTGTTTGGATTGAGTGTCTGGGTAACTGGAGTTATAACTCCTGTACTTGGTGAATATTCTAGTACTCTGTGTCATCCTGAATAGTTGATACCTTTTCTTTTGCATCTACTCTTATATCAGTATCCCGTTCCAGTTCCATTGTGAAGCTATTTGTCCATTCAGTATCTAATGCTTTTTTTTTTTTTTTTTTTTTTTGAGACGGAGTCTCGCTCTGTCGCCCAGGCTGGAGTGCAGTGGCGCGATCTCTGCTCACTGCAAGCTCCACCTCCCGGGTTCACGCCATTCTCCCGCCTCAGCCTCCGAGTAGCTGGGACTACAGGCGCCCGCCACCACGCCCGGCTAGTTTTTTGTATTTTTAGTAGAGACGGGGTTTCACCATGTTAGCCAGGATGGTCTCGATCTCCTGACCTCGTGATCCACCCGCCTCGGCCTCCCAAAGTGCTGGGATTACAGGCTTGAGCCACCGCGCCCGGCTCTAATGCTTTTCTTAATGGCTTTTATTTATTTTTTTGGGGGGGGCGGGGATTTAAGGAGTGGAGAATTTAATAGGCAAGAAAGAAGGAAGAGCCACCCCCTGTACAGAGACAGAGGGAGGGGGGCTCCAAGCTGAATGAGGGAACCCCCTCGTTACTGGTTTTTAAATATTCCCTTATTCTATCTGTTTTTTTTTCCTTCACTCTTCTACTCTTAAGCCACTTTGGTCCCATATTAAAACTTTTCAAAACAACAAACATTCCAATAGTGGTATATGTGGGAATCTAGTTTCTCTTTCCCCCATCAACACATCCAAAATAATTTTCAAAAACCGTGACACCAATCTATGAACGTGCATTTTCTCTGAGGGTGAATTTTAGTTACATCGCCTTTGACTAAGGATTAATAATGCAGATATTTTACTCAGACTAAAAAACATAAAATGGAAAATACTGTTATTAGAGACACTCAGCAACAGCTTGAGAATGTCAGCAAGTAAAGCTGCATGTATACGGTGCCAAGGTAGACGGAGCAGCTGCTTCGGAAGAATATTGAGAAGCCAGCTGTTATTCCCATTGGCACCAGAACGTGCCAATCACCACCCAAACTGTGGGCATCGTGCGCCAGAATCTGGGGGAGAAGGCGCCTTCACAAGCCAACTAGAAAAGGGCCATTGTTGTTTCTATGTGTCAAAGTTGTATCTGCAATTATTTGTATACTGTTCTTTCTTTACCCACTCTTCCTTCATAGGTTAGAATGAGAAAGACAGTATCCTGAGGAGAGAAACATCTTTCTCTTTCACTTTACATTGTTATAACAAATAATTTTATGGTTTAATTGTTGATTGTGGCATGGCTGGGCATCTTGTGTTGATTAATGGAGCGAACATGAGCAAATCCAAGTGGATTTCAGAGGGTGACTCATTCACCATCTGATATGGACCAGTCCATTTTCTAAAGCTCTCTATCTGGGAACCAGAAGTTTAGGCTGATAAAAAATAGTACCTCAAAACATCTGCACAGTGACAGACAAAAGAAAAATTTAAGAATAAAAAATTAAAAATATATACCCCTAAGGAACTTTTTTACTTCCAAGCAAAGAAAGAAAAAAAAAAAAGTTTTTCCCTAAATTTGATTACCACAAAGTAAGAAGAGCAAGAGACATTTTCCCAAAAAATTTATTCTGACTTAGAAATTAAGTTAATTCCATAAAATGAGGCCTAGTTAACTTTCACTTTGGCTTTATATAAACAGGTTTTTGAGACCTAAAAGCATTAACCTAGATAAGCAATTAGAAAGCACTAACTTCATCCTCAGTATGCTAAGGCATGCAAAGCTTTCTCATTAAACAGCATTGGCTTCTCCAGAAGAAAGGGGAGAAAGAATACGCCTCATATCTACATATTTCTAGTTTGAGAAATATATGTATATACATAGTCCTACTTTGAGGGCAGTGTTGTTCTCCCATGCTGGTTTAGCGGTTGTAATGCCATGTAGCCATGTGACAAGCAGAGTTATGTTCTAGAATTGAAATTGGGAACATTCTTGCTCTTAGAACTATCTTGGAAATTTAAATAAATCAATCAATAAACAAAAAAGCAAACAAAAAAATCTCCGCATTATGTTATCAATGGTTTCAACAAGTCAATATCATTGGGAGAAAGCCTTTTTCTCTAAATCACATAAGGAAGAGTGGACAATCAGTGGCAAACCTGCGGGGCCATCCATCCCATCGGCAGTATACCGGTGCTACAAGACTAAAGTTCAATGTCACTCTGAGTATTTCTTTTACCAGGGACATCTGTAAACCTAGTAAGTAGGCTGCTAAGGAGCATTCCTGAAACACTGTACAGGATGGAGCTAGGAGCAGACGGAGACTGATGTCATCAGAACTCAGCACAGGAAATAAAGACATGAGTTGTAGCAGGTTGTAATATGACTATACCGGCATGGGGACAGAAAGAGAAGAGGCAACCCCCCAATGGGGCAATGGAGCTGTGGGATATTTCTTACAGAAATATTACAGACAACTTCTGCGAAACATCAACAATTTGTTTGTAAATTTACGAACACTCATTGAAGGTGTGCTGTAAGTGATGCACTAAGCTGGGCACCTCTGAATCCAGAAGAACACAGGCCTAGAAGGAGAAAAAGCAGGAACGCATTAAAAGTCTTCAAACTTTTGAAGACAGCATTACCACCAATATCATGGGGGCAGAGTAGGATTAGAAGTCAAGTGGACAAAAGATCATGTATTGTTTGCATTTATGGATATGTCCAGAAACGGGACATCTGTGGAGACAGAAGGTAGAATAGTGGTTGCTTAGGGCTAAGGACAGTAGTCTGGGGGAATAGGAAAGCGACAACTAAAAGGTACAGGGTTTCTTTTTGCAGTGATGAAAATGCTCTAAAATTGACTGTGGTGATGGTTGCACATATTCTGGGAATATACTAAAAGTCATTGAATCGTACACTTTAAATGGGTGAATTGTGTGGTATGTAAATTATATCTCAATAAAGCTGTCATTTTAAAATGTGAGGTAATAAAATTTGGCAGGGGGTGGAGGGGGAAGCCAAGTAAATGGAAGGAGCAATAAATACTCCAGAAGTGGATCCTCTTCCTCAGGTCCCCGTCCCCAGCCTGTATGCCTTTCCCACTTACCCACACACAAAAAAAAAAAAGAAAGAAAAAGAAACACGGGGAACTATCAGATATTCTTGCTCAGCTAGAAACCGCAAAACACAAGAAAAACTGTTCGGAGAACCTCGGTGTCTCATTTTCTATTACATTTGAAGCCCACTTAAATGTGGAACGTGATGAGGTCCCACCTCAGTCCTAGGAGAACTGTGAGCTTGTGAATTACTGTTCAGCGCCTCTTCTAGACAAAAGGGCTTTAGCTCATAACAACACAAACCTCTGGATAAAAAGAGGAGACTTTCAAGCTCTGTGAGGCCCTCTCATAAATAACAAAAAAGATTGGCACCAGGTAGGTCATCCCAGAGACTAGAGCATTTACAAAGTTCTTCTATTTGAATTTATTTCAAGCAGTCAATAAATAAATGGTTCCTTGCTATTAAAAATGGAGAAAAGAGAAGACTACAAACAAGTGCTTCTACCTCCGGCAATTTGGTCCATTTCTCCAGCTCCCTTCTCAGAGAAAGATGCAATTGTTCATTTGATGACCCTGGTACTCAGCGTATTTTCTTTGGGGCCATCTTTTGAATATTATTTTTGCATAAAACCAAGTAAATGAATGGGAAAGTTGAAAAACATAATCAGAATGTTATATTGACACTGTTGTAGATTTTCCGAATGTTGAAAAACAAGAAATGAATGGAAAAGAGTTTGCCAAAGTGAACATTTTATGCATCTTTATATAGGGCATATTCCCAAGTGGAAAAACATACACTTGGATAAAGTAAAATGGCAAAATATTTTTGAAAATTTCAAATTTATGACAGTTATTGGTCGTAATTAGGCAGAACCCTTGCCCTCAAAAACTTACATTTTAAATATTCACTTCTTTGTGTGTGTCTTTTACTCCTTCCTTATTTTCTATGTCTAGTGTTCAGAGAAGGCACTTTTAGCTGTTCTGTAGGAGCTACAATATTCTGCCCCACCACAGGAATATAATCTTTCCTAGAGCATCTGTTTTTCCAAACCATCTATCTTAGTGATACACACAGTGATTACCAGTGATTGTGTAGGCCCTCTGAAATACTGAAAGACACCAAAGGAGGTTGTGTGTGCTTTTTTCCACTAACTCAAAAAGTGCTGTATTAATGTTAGCCTTGAATGACTCACAAGTGACTGTTCTTTTTTATCGTCAGAGATACAATCAGGGATCATCTCCCTTCCATTGGGTGGGGTAGCTTGGGTTCCTTCATGTGCCTGTGAGAAAGGCTGAACTGTGGAGCATCATGATTTGGGGGGAAAGCCATGCTAAAAGGTCCAGAAAAGACCCAGGAAGATGTCTTCCATAAAGTCGGTGATCAGTTATTGCCAAAGGAACACTGCAAATGTAAAGTCTCTCGTTTAGGAATTTAGAGAATTTGTGCTTTTAGTTGAAGGGATTGTTGGGATATGAAATGGCTTCCCAAATGCTATTAACATCAAATTAGGCTTTGTATCATGGCCTGGTTTTTTCTTTTTCAGTGCTTGCATTGCGCCTTCCCTATAGTAAATAATATGAAATGAACATACATCTTATTGTGCCCTTCATCTCATCACTAAATATTTTTCGACAGTAGTACATTTTATTATTTTTGTCATTTTGCCTTGCGTGTGAGTACACATTGTTGTCAAAGTCCTTTCTCAGCTCTGGTTTGGGCAATTCAAGAAAAGTGTGCCAGCTACCCTCTTAGTTTGAACCAGGTTATATGCAGAGTGCCTTGGGTTTTGTTAAACAACGAAGTCTCCTAGGAGGGCCAGGAAGTTTTCACCACAGATGCCCTAACCTCCCTGTCTCTGTCTCCCACTCCTCTGCCTCCCATATTATCTCTCGCCAAACAAACCACTGTACCACCTATTTCTTTATGCCAACCTCTAAGAAGTTCATACTCTAAATTATCACTACCTTTTTCATTTCAAAATACTCTACAAGTCAATTCATTTCACAGAGCCTCCCCTAACACACCAGAGCAATGCTAATTCATTCCCCTAGCCAAAGTGCCCACATTCCAACAGGACACAATTCACAAATGACCAAAGATGATGCATATTATAAATATTTGCTTTCTGCCCTATTTGCTTTTGCCTCATGTGTCCTCTCTATTTTGTGCTTTGGGTAAGACCTTGAACGTGTGGGTTGGGTTACAAAGTGAGATAGCCATCAGTGGTTCTCAACATCTCCCCATTGAAGTCACCAGGGAGACTGTAAAAATATGCCCAGATTCACTCCTGCCCAATTAAATCAGAATATCTAATTGAAAACAACTGATCACAGATGGTACGAAGGAGAGTAGAATGTTAGCCTAATTTCTTTTTTCCTCCCATACTGAGCTGAGGGGGAAATTCCTGGCCGGTTTCAAATATAATGAAAAAAAGGAAATAAAAGAAAATGTTCTGATAACAAGTTAACAACTGCAGAATCCTGTGATTAGAAGGTTAAAGGTGGGCAAAAGCTTATCTTTTTCTAAGTCACTGCACGTCAGACCAGAGAAATATAAACATTTGTTTTAAATAATGGTTCCCTTTTTCTACTCACTCTTACTATAAAGTTTCCATGACCCACACCTCACCTTACTCAGCTGCTGTTGATGAGTAGTAAGATTCTCTGAACATTGATTCTATGAAGTGTTTTAACCTCAAGAAGTATATATTCTAAAACATCAAACATAGGATAAGCTATGTTTGAGGTTCGTTTGCAGGTAGTATTGTCTTAATCGTGCAGCTTAGAATTTTGCAACCAACGTGCTGTGAATGAACCTCCAGTGTGCTGAAATACTCAATTCCCTCAGCCTCCTGGGTGGCCAGGCAAGCCTGGGGCAGCCAAGACTGGGAATCAAATATTTTTTTTTCTGATGTGTGTTATAAAGTGCAAAAGAGGGGAGCCATGGAAAGATACAGATGGTAGAATCTTGAATGTCTGAAGTAATAAGCAATACAGAGTATCAAGTTCATGCTCTATGTAGAAGACATTATATACTGTACATAAATCCATCCAACAGTTACAATTATACATATAGGAGTAAAGCCATAAGCAGCATATCACTTATGAGAAACTAAGCAATTCGTACTAAAAGAAATTGTCCCCCAATTATCATCCTGTAGCATAAAAATTACTGTCATTACTTTATATTGCTCATAGTCAGAGTAATCTCCAACATAATAATAATACATGAGTCTAGAATAGGTATTCAATGAACACTAAGAATGGATATTGCTGTTTATCATCTCCAAAATAATTTTTCAACATATATGTAATAGTTTTTCAGTTCCAGTTCTCAAATTCAAACATTAAAATCATGTAATTGGGTTTGGACATGAAGAACTACTTCTCTGGGCTCAATTATCACAAAAAAAGGGATATTTGCAGATATGTTTGCAAAACTCCTGTCAATAATCCTAGTGGAATTATGAAGAGTGAAAAAAGTGCCAGAAAACTAGAAAAAGGCAAAAATTGTCTAAATTTTCAAAGAGGGGGAAATGGCAGATTCAGTTTTTTAAACACTCAGAGTGAAGGCCGGGCACAATGGCTCATGCCTGTAATCCTAGTACTTTGGGAGGCTGAGGCAGGCAGATCACCTGAGGTCAGGAGTTCGAGACCAACGTGGCCAACATGGTGAAACCGCGACTCTACCAAAAACACAAAAATTAGCCAGGCATGTTGGCGGATGCCTGTAGTCCCAGCTACTTGGGAGGCTGAGGCAGGAGAATCACTTGAACCCAGGAGGCGGAGGTTGCAGTGAGCTGAGATCACGCCACTGCACTCCAGCCTGGGCAACAAGAGCAAGACTGTCTCAAAAACAAAACAAACAAAAAACCTCAGAGTGAAATGGGGAGATGTTGCTCAAGGGGTACAAAGTTTCAGTTAGACAGGATAAATAAATTCAGGAACTCTATTGTACAGTATGATGACTATAGTCAATAATGAGGTACTGTATGCTTGAATATTCCTGAAAGAGTAGACCCTAAATGTTCTCAACACACAAACACACACACAAGATTTCTATGTGAGGTGATGGATGCATTTATTAGTAAACATTTCACAAGGTATACATACATCAAAACATCATGTCGTATACCATAAACAGATATAATTTTCATCTGTCAATTATACCTCAGTCAAGCTGGGAAAAAAACACATCAAATGATCTCTGTAAAGTATCTCCACTTGAGTTTAATTACCTAGTATGATGGCTGTTAAACAAATGATGCTGCCTGTCAGGTGTATGTTTAATGCACAGTGGAGGTCTGATGGGGCAAATTAATATACGACCCAGTCAATCCTATCACAAGTTAGTGAGGCCCAGTCACAGAAGGGCAGGTTTCAGGGACTATTTCTGCCCATGGGCAATGTTATCTGAATTTTATATGCTTCCCAAATAGTCCTTTCCAAATATCAAGAATATATGCTGCAAGGTCTTTCTTCCAAGGATGTATCTTGCACAGTCCAGCTTAATTAATTTTACAGACAAAATACTCCAAAATACCCCTCTCCCTAAAATACATGTATTTGCATGTTATATACTTATAAAATTGATGGTCAACTTGTGTGAATGAATAGACCCATGGCCATGTGCCATGATCCATTTTCTGCCTTCTCTGTGCAGCCAGGGGAATATTTATGGTGGCTTAGTTCCCTTTTCCGGAGAGGCCCATGAACACATAGGCCCTAGGAGAGTGTCTACACCACTGAGTGAGAAAGCCACCTCTGGGAGCCGTGAGCAGAGAGAGAAGGGGGCACAGTAACAAGACTTGCCACAAATGGAATGGGAAATGCAATATAGGACCTGGTTTATAGGGAAAGATAAAACATTTGTTTGGGGATCTATTTAATGTATAAAGTGCCCTAACAGTCTGCTCTCAACAGAGCAGCTAGTGCAATCCTTGAAAAACCTTTGATCATGTCACTTTCTCGTTCAAAATTCTCCTGTCTTCTGTTTCACTCTAAGTCTCTAAACTATCTGCCACTCTCCTCCTTTCTTAGTCTAGTCCCTTCAGACTGCTATAGCTAAATGCCTTAGACTGGGTAATTCATGAGCAATAGAAATTTCTTGCCTGTGGTTCTAGAGGGTGGGAAGTCCAAGATCAAGGTGCCAACAGGTTCTCTGTCTGTGGAGAGCACGCTCTCTGCCTCATAAGACAGCACCTTCTATGTGTCCTCTTGTGGTGCAAGGGGCAAGCCAGCTCCCTTCAACCTCTTTTATAGTTCCATTTGTGGAGGGTAGAGCCCTTAAGACTTAATCACTTTCCAAAAGGCCTCAGTTCTTAATATCACCTATTGAGGATTAAGTTTCAACACGAATTTTAGAGGAACATGTTCAGACCTACTAGTACCTGCTTCTCCACTCTTGTTATCTCCTTGCCCTCATCCCCTCACACTCTTGCACGTCACTCTCCCTGCTCCACCATGTTGGCCCCCTTGCTGTTTCCAGAAAGTACCAGGCATATCCCTTATTGTCCTGGACTTGCTGTTCCCTGAACCTGAAATGCTCCTCCCAGATAGTCTCCTGGCTCCTCCCACACTTCATTCAAGTCTTTGCTCCATGTAACCTCAGGGTGGCCTTCTCAGGCCCTGCCCTGTTGAAATTGCAGACCTACCCCGCCCCTGCATAGTGGAGTCCACCCAGCACTCCCTCATCCTTTCGCTGCTTATTTCTCCCCATAGCACTTACATTATTTCCCTATAGAGGGCAATTTACTTATTGACTTGTTTATTGTCTGTCTTCCCCACTAGAATCTCAGTCCCACAAGGGCAGGCGCGTTTTATCTGTTTTGTTCACTGCTATATTCTGAGCATCTAGAACAGGGCCTGGCACATAGTGGGCAAACAAAAACATGTTTGCGGAATAAATGAATAAACATCCAGTTGGTCTGCAGTCCAAAAAAGAAATTAGAACCACAGGTATAGACCTAGTCATGCAGACAAGGATGCAATGGCTGATGATACCAGAGAATGGAGCTAGGGGATCTCTAAGTATTTTACATACACACACACACACACTCCACATACAGCAGTATCTACCTAATTATTTTCCCCAAAACAGTCATCTCAGCAGAAACTTGGAAAACACGTTTCATAGACGAATATATTTGAGAAATACTATATGATCTCACTTTCTTGGCTATGCTGTACACATTAACATACTGAAGGGTCTGAGAAATTCTACAATGAAAAAAAATTAATTTTGTTAAACCTGCATGTTTCCCAATCAAATTTGATAACACCCTTTAATTCACATAATGTTTAATTGCATATCAAAGAATGTTCTTCCCTTTAAACACACTTTGACCTAGATTTTTATAACAGTATCAATAATATGATTTATATGATATATAAAGTATAATAATGCAATATTGAATTTATGTAACACATTTTATATATTCTGTATTTATATGGTTATATCAATAAGAATACTCTTAAAAATAAAATTTTATTACAAAGTGATTGGCAAAGCGGTTTTATCCAGTTTTACCCATGTGATTTCATTTGATTCCTACCCTCTGTGAAGTATACAGAGCAGATCCCTACTTAATGAAACAGAGGATTGGATGAGACCCAGAATGGATAGGACTTACCAAGGTCACAGGAGGGAATGGATCACGTTTCATGCCACTGATTTCTTTACTTTGTGATACGGTTTCAAAATACTATGTATTAATAATACTCATCCTCCCTTAACAATAGATCATGGCTGTCAGCTCAAGACATCTTTAAACAGAGATTGCACCACATTAGTTAAGGGCACAGGCTGTGGAGCTTAATTTCCAGTCTGTCTTCATATTCACTGGCCATGTCTTCTGGGCAAAGTAATTTAACAGCTTTGTCTCTCAGAGGATGATATTGATAATAGCACTGATCTAAGGGAGTTGTGAGGATTACATGAGTTAACTCAAGAAAAGTATTTTAAACTATTACCTAGCACACACTCAAGGTTCAATAAATGCTGGCTAGTACTATAGAAATATATGTTACTGTGTTTAATAACAGCGTTCTATAACATGGGTATAATATAATCAATTCAACCACTTCCCTACCAAGTCTAGGTTTTGCCATCTGTTTCCTTTCTGAAAAACAAACAAAAAATGAACAACAGTTGGAGCTTAAAAGAATCCCAAGTGCCATGTTGGCACAGATGTCTGGAATGAAGAACTCCCAAATACTTCCTGGTGCTGAGTGGGCTCCAGCGGTGAGTGTGGTGGTTGAATGGTCCTTCTCTGGTCAGCAGACTTGGTGTGGAAGTCTCCTAAGAACAGACTATCTCCTGGGACTTGGAGTATTTCCTATCCGTGATCAGCAACATTTTTTCTTGCAGTATTTGGCAAGTTTGTCCTTGTTCCCGGCCAGAATCAGGAAGTTCAGAAGCACATAAAAACAAACAATACATAAAAACGCTTCTCTCAAATTATTCAAAGTTCAAAAACAGAAGAAATTGTCCATGATATTGGGATCTACTTGGTATTTTATCTGACTAATTACATTTATTCTCATCAATGTACCCATCTTTTCCTTCCCAGTGAATGCTTTTATTTTATTTTATTTTTATTTTTGGCATGTTTTTCATTGTACCTTTTTTCTTGAAGTATATTTATAGAGAGCAAGTGTTTAGATAGATTACTATATTTTGTAAAAATTTACAGGTATTTTCATGATACAGACTGTTCTAGCCTCAGTTTTCAAATTATATTTTATTATTAATACCATTTTTAGAAATTACTATTCTTAAGATCAGCATAATTTTCTAAGAATGTCATTTCAATGATCACAGCTGACCAACTGCAAGCCAATACAATAAAGTGCTGGTTTTTGAAATTTTACTCATCATTCAAGATCCACTTAAGTATCAGCTCCTTAATAAAACCTTCCTTGTTCCCCAACTCCATGTGATGACCAAAGGACTATGCTTCTCTCTCTCTCTCCCCCCGGCTCGCTCGTGCGCTCTCTCTCTCTCTCTCTCACGCACTTCAGTCACTCAACTAAATCCAATGGACTTTGTTCAATCACCATTTCACTTGTGCTTCTTCCACAAAATCCATCTGGAAACCATTCCCTTGCTCTTCCATGACACAATTCTGGTTTTCTTCCTATCTCTGGCTCCCCCTTCTCCTTTACAGACTCCTCCTCCTCCAACAAGTGATTAAATGTTACAGATACTCAAGGCTGGATGCTAGACCCTATTCACTTCTCGCCCATTTCCTAGGCAACTTCATGATGACCCATAGTTTTATTTGACATGAAATCATCGTTTTTTATGGTTACATAGTATTCCATGGCGTATATATGCCACATGTTCTTTATCCAGTCTATTATTGATGGACATTTGAGTTGGTTCCAAGTCTTTGCTATTGTGAATAGTGCTGCAATAAGCACACCTGTGCATGTATACCCAGTAATGGGATTGCTGGGTCAAATGGAATTTCTAGTTCTAGATCCTTGAGGATTCGCCACACTGTCTTCCACAATGGTTGAACTAATTTACACTCCCACCAACAGTGTAAAAGCATTCCTATTTCTCCACATCCTTTCCACCATCTGTTGTTTCCTGACTTTTTAATGATCGCCATTCTAACTGGCATGAGATGGTATCTCATTGTGGTTTTGATTTGCATTTCTCTGATAATCAGTGATGATGCATTTTTTCATGTCTGTTGACTGCATAAATGTCTTCTTTTGAGAAGTATCTGTTCACGTCCTTTGTCTACTTTTTGATGGGGTTTTTTTCTTGTAAATTTAAGTTCTTTGTAGATTCTGTATATTAGCCCTTTGTCAGATGGATAGATTGCAAAAATGTTCTCCCATTGTGTAGGTTGCCTGTTCACTCTGATGATAGTTTCTTTTGCTGTGCAGAAGCCTTTTAGTTTAATTAGATCCCATTTGTCTATTTTGGCTTTTGTTGCCGTCGCTTTTGGTGTTTTAGTCATGAAGTCTTTGCCCATGCCTGTGTCCTGAATGGTATTGCCTAGGTTTTCTTCTAGGGTTTTTGTGGTTTTAGGTCCTACATTTAAGTCTTTAATCTATCTTGAGTTAATTTTTATATAAGGTGTAAGGAAGGGATCCAATTTCAGCTTTCTACATATGGCTAGCCCGTTTTCCCAGCACCATTTATTAAATAGAGAATGCTTTCCCCATTGCTTGTTTTTGTCACATTTGTCAAAGATCAGATGGTTGGAGATGTGTGGTGTTTTTTCTGAGGCCTCTGTTCTGTTCCATTGATCTATATCTCTGTTTTGGTACCAGTACCATGCTGTTTTGGTTACTGTAGCCTTGTAGTAAAGTTTAAAGTCAGGTAACATGATGCCTCCAGCTTTGTTCTCTTTGCTTAGGATTGTCTTGGCTATGCAGGCTCCTTGTTGGTTCCATATGAAATTTAAGGTAGTTTTCTCCAATTCTGTGAAGAAAGTAGCTTCATGGGGATAGCATTGAATCTATAAATTACCTTGGGCAGTATGGCCATTTTCACAATATTGATTCTTCCTATCCATCAGCATGGAATGTTTCTCCATTTGTTTGTGTCCTCTTTTATTTCATGGAGCAGTGGTTTGTAGTTCTCCTTGAAGAGGTCCTTCACATCCCTTGTAAGTTGGATTCCTAGGTATTTTATTCTCTTTGTAGTAATTGTGAATGGGAGCTCATGATTTGGTTCTCTGTCTGTTTGTGGTGTATAGGAATGCTTGTGATTTTTGTACATTGATTTTGTATCCTGATACTTTGCTGAAGATGCTTATCAGCTTAAGGAGATTTTGGGCTGAGACGATGGGGTTTTCTAAATATGCAATCATGTCATCTGCAAATAGAGACAATTTGACTTCCTCTTTTCCTAATAGAATACCCTTCATTTCTTTCTCTTGCCTGATTGCCCTAGCCAGAACTTCCAATACTAGGTTGAATAGGAGTGGTGAGAGAGGGCATCCTTGTCTTCTGCCGGCTTTCAAAGGGAATACTTCCAGTTTTTGCCCATTCAGTATGATATTGGCTATAGGTTTGTCATAAATAGCTCTTATTATTTTAAGATACATTCCATCAATACTTAATTTATTGAGAGTTTTTAACATGAAAGTCTGAATTTTGTCTAAGGCCTTTTCTGCATCTATTGAGATAATCATGTGGTTTTTGTCGTTGGTTCTGTTTATGTAATGGATTACATTTATTGATTTGTGTATGTTGAACCAGCCTTGCATCCCAGGGATGAAGCCGACTTGATCATGGTGGATAAGCTTTTTGATGTGCTGCTGGATTCGATTTGCCAGTATTTTATTGAGGATTTTCATATCGATGTCCATCGGTGATATTGGTCTAAAATTTTTATTTTATTTTATTTTATTTTATTTTATTTTATTTTATTTTGCTGTTGTGTCTCTGCCAGGCTTTGGTATCAGGATGATGCTGGCCTCACAAAATGAGTTAGGGAGGATTCACTCTTTTTCTATTGATTGGAACAGTTTCAGAAGGAATGGTGCCAGCTCCTCTTCGTACCTCTGGTAGAATTCAGCTGTGAATCTGTCTGGTCCTGGACCTTTTTTGGTTGGTAGGCTATTCATTATTTCCTCAATTTCAGAACCGGTTATTGGTCTATTCAGAGATTCAACTTCTTCCTACTTTAGTCTCGGGAGGGTGTATGTGTCCAGGAATTTATCCACTTCTTCTAGATTTTCTAGTTTATTTGTGTAGAGGTGTTTATAGTATTCTCCGACGGTAGTTTGTATTTCTGTCCTCACCTATTTTTCAACATTTTGTGTAATGTTTTGCATAAGCATTTGTTGAAATGAACTAAATCAGTCTAGGATCCCCTCTGAGCCTGCCCAAGAACTGGCCCCTTTGCTGACTCCTGTACCTAAATGTTCTACCAAACTGCGAGATACCTACACACTCCAGTGGAGTCTACATCTCCCTATAGTCTATCCTGCACCACTGGGGGTTCATGGGTCCGAGCTCTGGTCCACAGCATACCTGTTGTACCGGGCATATAATGTTGCTGTGAAGAAATACCAGGATAAACGTTCAGTTTTCCTCAGGACATGGTTTTGGTGCTCACTTTTATAAACCCTGACATGTCCAGCAGAGAGAGTAGAAACACAGCCTGGAAGACCGAAGGACCTGTGAATTACATCATGCACAGTTGTTCCTGGTCTCTGTTGTGGAGAATGGAGATGCTGGCCACGTGCAGGAGTGCTTTAGAAAGCAAGGGTTCCCGAGGGCACCTAGAATCCCAATTTAGTCACTTTGTAAGCTGTCTGTGCTCCTCAGGACAGTGGGGATCATACACACACCTATGTCTGGGGCATGTCACAAGGACTAAAGACGCTCATATACATAAGGCCCTTCAAACAGATCCTGACACTTAGAAAATCCTCCTAAAAATACCAACAATTAAGGAGCGGGTAGGGGGCGGGTGGAGGGGCGGGAAGGAACACAGAAGGTCAGAAGAATGCTAACTAAGTAAGAACAATAGCTACTGGTTTTTGAGTGCCAACTATGAGCCAGGCACTGTGCTAAGTAATTTATATATAATGCATTTCTAAAAAGCAACAAACTTTGCTTTGTTGAGATTCCGGAGATTAAAAGTATTATCCTAGAAATACATGAATGATGCATAATCTTAGACCCATCCGTGTTTCATTACTGAAGGCAGACCCAGACTGCATAGTCCCCAAGGTGACTCCTCAAGTTGTTCTCCTTCTACCCAACCTTTGTAAGAAGATATGTCTTTGTGTTCTTTTAAGTTCTTTTACAGCTTCTTGAAATTCTCCTTAGGCATTCCCGCTGCTTCTTGTTAATATCTTTTTTTATGAGACTCCTGTGTTCCTGGTGATTGAAGCTTACTTTTTTCTCATTTTCTGTCTGAAAAACTATCAGCTCAAAAATGAGGATTGCTCTTGTTAACACTAGTCTAAAACCTGCCTTACTGTCTTTAGAAAATAAACACACTACTATTTACATATTCACTTTTGCAGCATTCAAGTTCCAAAATGCACATTTGTCAAAAAGCCATTCTAAGCTAAAGATGCAAGGTGGTGCAGTATTGTTTGGCAACTCGAACTTGGTGAAATTTCCCTTTTCTCTGATTTTGATATACAAATCAAGATTTTTAAGAAGAAAAGAAAGAAAGAACTTTTTTCACATGCAAAGAAAATTGTATTTCATTCCTTTTGCCAAAAATATGGTTTCTGGACGACTAACTCCTGGTTTGCCTCTTTCCTACATACGAAGCTCTCTCACTGACAGCCCAGGAATACACAGCTAGTGAAACAGACCAATGGACAGGAAGCCTCCTACTTGGCCAGTTCAGCACATAGTGCTTGGTGACCAGAAGCTCTCTCACTGACAGCCCAGGAATACACAGCTAGTGAAACAGACCAATGGACAGGAAGCCTCCTACTTGGCCAGTTCAGCACATAGTGCTTGGTGACCAGACAGGCCCAGCCTCACTCAAGAAAGTGGAAGATTGAACCTCCACCGGGGAAATTTGGGTCTAATCAGCCATCTTGGGTCCCTCCTGTAACATCACGGTACTCGGAACAATAATCTCTGCCTGAGTTATCTGAACTGGCTGCTTGTGCTACCCCACAAATCTATGGAGTGATTAAATTGCACAACCTTCCTCCTCTCTTTTAGGCCAGATAAACATCTTAGGAGAAATCGTTCACTTAGTTAATTTGGAGAGTAGTCAGCTGAAATAAACAACGCTTCCAGCTGAGATGTGCAGTATGGTGAAAGTTCTTGTCTGAGATATGGGATCTGGGTTTTCTCTGTCTTTATTTTGCAAGTGGTGGCAGTGACATGAATTAGTAATGTGCTCAGCAAGCTCAAAGGAATACCTTTCATGAGAGCTGCTTCTTTCCCACCATATTTGGGCTGCTTTGCGGCTTCATCTTTCTGATACCAGCACTATCTCATCTTCCTGGTTCCTAGTGACGCCCCTGCTATGAATCTCTATCTCATATTCCGTGCAACCTGTTTATACCAAGAATGTCACTATCTTCTTCATTCATCTCAGATGCCATGGGAGCCCAGTAGCTACTGCTCTGTCCCTCTCTGACACCTTTTCCTCACCCTGAAATGACCTTGACATACCAAGACAGGGGCCAGAGTCTGGTTCTTGTCACATGGCCTGTGTTTCAGCCACTGTAAGTTGTCATCGCTGTCAGAGTCTCCACCCTCTTTGCCAGTTACATAAGAGGCCACATAGACGTCTGCTTCCTAGCACAAGCTTTTATTAACCAGAGGCAGCACAAGAGGCCAAGTAAGCAATAGGTCTATTCCGGAGCCATGTCCTCAGGGAGGGTGAGGGGCTGTAGTCAGGTCAGGTCGTGGCTCCTGGGGCAATTCGGCTCAGCTCTGGGCCTGTTTGCAGCCTTCAGTACAGGGGATGACATGTGATGTTGTCAGCCTGAAGGGGCAAAAAAAGCAGCAGCCCTTTCAAAATCAGAATGCCCCTGCTGTTTGTTTCCTTTTGGAACACAATAAGAACAGACTGGGGACATGACTCTGGGCTGTCAACGCTTCCTACCAGCTTCCCCAGCACCTTTCATTTGCCAGAAGAAAAAAAGCAAGTTGCTTAAGTTAAACAAGGACTTAATGAATAGTCAAAATAATTGTTTAGCTTGGATATAAGGCTTTAGGTAAATAGATGATTGCCTGAGACCCTGGGCCAGGAAAAGCAGCTAGGCAGGACACCGCTTGTTCTTTCCCTCGGACAACAGCCCAGTAGCCTCTGCTCCTCTGAGGACTGTTGTTACTGAATTAATTCTCTCTTCCCACCGGCGTATTAAAGCAATTTAATATCAGAACAGGCTCCTTAAAGCAGGGAGAAGGAAAGAAAACTTTCTATATTAGAAATATACCATTAACACATAAATCCTACTACATGAGTGCTTCCATTTAATGGAATGCTTAAGATTGGGAATATCTGGTGTGTTTGTATTGAACTGTTTTCATGTTGTGAAATTTCTCAGATGCATTGTTAGCATACTTAACAACTGTCCTGCCTCCTGCCTTATTGGTATTTTTAACATGATTTCATCCTTTTGCAAATGATTATTTACTACACCAAAGGGGCATGGTCAGGTTTCTGAGGAATCAGCTTCTCAAAGTGCAATGTAGTTATGGACAGTGTCGGCACTGAAATGGAATCTTCCAGGTATGGTTTCCTTATTTGTTGTTAGTGCTGACTTGTTTGGGTTTGTTTGCTTGTTTAGGTATCTTTGCCCTCACCTGGCTCCATTGCTGCTTATCTCTTCTTCCCAAAGTAGGATGCAGTATGAAAATTTGTTGTCAGCTAATTTCAGTTCTGCTGAAGAATACTTTTAGTAATTGTTTTCTTACTTGAAAGTAATAGATTCCTTGTTGATCCAGGACAGGATTTGCTTGTCTTGCTTGTACAGTCCATTTCCACTGAACTGCTTTTGATTCAACTGTGAACTCATCAAGGGAGTGGGATTCTCCTGGTATTCTTTTTCCACAAATCATGATGACTGTATATTTGGTTTATTGGCAAACAGCAATCAAAGCATACATTATGTAAGAAAAAGTTAATGCTGACCTGTTTAAACAATTTTTCGTCTTAATAATATAGGAGAGTGGTTAAGAACATGAGGTTTCAAGTCAGTTCTGAGTTTAAGCATAAGCTCTGCACTTTCTAGCTCTATGAGTCTGAACAAATTATCAAATTTCCATTGGCTTTGTTTCCTCATCTGCAAAATAGTCAAATAATAATAATAATAACTACTTTGGGTTGCTGGGTTGATGATGTGAAATAATATGTGTAAAATGCTCAGCACAGTGTAAGTATTCAATGAATGTTATCTACCATATTATTTTCACATACCTTATAATTTCCTTACAACAACTCTGTGATGTAGACAAAATTGCTATGATTTATGCAATTTAAATATTAGACAACTGGACTTCAAAGTGATTACTGATTCATCCAGGGTTACCCAAGATGGCAAAACGTTGGTCTTCTCAGTACAGGAGCCCCCAAGTTCCCAGTGTATTGCCCTCCCTTCATCCATTCGGCCACAGGGTACTCTTCCTCAGTTTCCCTAAATCTAAAACCTTACATGCTAATGGGCCTCCTCTGCCCTAGACTCTCAGGTGGAGACCAGGAAGAAATCCTGTCACAGGCATTAAAACCTTCGTCAATATTACATAGACACTTTCTGGGGAAATGGTAACCTCATAGCTACAAAGTCAAGAGGAACTCTTTGGTAATACTGAGAAGAAAATACTAATGGAGAAGTGATTTCCAAAAGGTGAGACTGAAAGTGCTGGAAGGAGCCCATGAGATTATAGCAACAGGTCAACAAATCCACAAGCCCAGTCTGCTTGGTAGACAAAATCTATACGGTCTCCTCCATGCATCATTTTTACTATATACCATTATACAACACAAATGTGTTTAAAGTCAGTGCGTCTGTTATATCCTTTTAACATGCTGTATTTTCTCAATTGATATTAAAACTACAACTTCTTTTATGTGAGGATCTAAGAATTTCATTTCTTTTTTCATTTTAAAAACCTGGTCTACACACTCCGTAAGGTGTGTGTTTCTAACCATAAGGTTAGAAACCAGCGGTATTGTGGAGAGAGCTCTGCCTATGAAGTCTAACAGCCTAGATTTAAGTGCTAGCCCCACTGACTATAAGCTGAAACCACCATCAACTTAGGCAGCTCAGTTAAAGTCCATAAATATTTACTATATCAGGACTTTAAAGGGCTTGTGCCTTTACCTGGGACTACAGAGTGAATAGTAGTCCTTTATAACCTTTCTTCTCTGAGCCTCTATTTTCTTACTTATAAAGTAAACAGAATAAAGGTGTCTCTCCTGACTGGGTTATTATGAAGACCCAATGAGAAAAAAAAAAAAAAAACAAGAAAATAAATACATTGTCATGTTGTGAAAGTGCTTTGTAAACGTATGATGTTCAAGACAACTGCTGAGGAGAGAAAAACACCTCAACTTTCCTTGGTAGCTTTCCTTTATTGACCAGCCACCCCATATCAAAATAAATAAGTACATTTTTTTAAAGCTAACAGCATTACCCTCATTGATGTAAGTTTATATTCACACCTATAAAAGTACTTTTCCATCTGTTTCCTCTTCCTCTCACTTTGGTTTATAACATTTATCCATAAATTACAATATTCTTTCATATCAATATGGCAATGTAATATCAGATTATACAAAGCATTAAAGAAGGCACCAGTATAAAATTCAAAGCAGAGAATAGCTCAAGAGCTCATGGCTTGCACTTTACAACCCCAAGTACAGTACACTCAAGGCCCATCTGTGAGGGTCATTTTAAGCATATCAGTTGCATGAGTTGCAGCTGATGGGGATCTCACCCAGGTCCTGAGTTCCTCCAGGAATTAGGAAAGGAAGGAGAGAGGACTGTTCTTCCTTTCAGCTCCTAGGCCGGGGCCCCAGTGCCACCTTAGTTTGGGGAAAAGGTGATTTATGGGAGGGTACCCATTACTACTGGAATTGAAACCTTCCCTGATGCAGTTCCTCCAGAGATATATTATATCTCACGTATTTCTACCTCTCCTCTGATTCCATAGTATATATAATAACTGGTGAATTTGGCCTTTATTTCTACTCTTGTCAACAGAGAACATTCACTTAGAATCCACTAAGTACCAGACAGCATTCAAAGTGCTATGGAGAAATGTAAATAAAATGATATGCATGATCCCTGCTTTGCAGGAGTTTAGAAGGAAGCAAACCAGCATTTATTGCCAGTCAGTGAGTATTATTTTAGGTTCTCTGACAAGGACACTTCGAAGTGGGTCTTAACTTCATTTTATAAATGAGGCATCTGAGGCTCAGAGAAATAAATCTGCCAAGATCACACAGGTAGCAAGTGTCTCAGCAAGGTTTCTCCAAAGCCTACCTTGTTCTAAAGTCCATGCTCTTTCCACTCTACTCCGTTACCTCCTCTGATGAGAAAGACAGGACCCATACCAAAAAGGAAAACGAACACAGATATTAAATATGAAAGGAAACCAGCCAGGTACGGTGGCTCACGCCTGTAATCCCAGCACTTTGGGAGGCTGAGGCGGGTGAATCATGAAGTCAAAAGATCAAGACCATCCTAGCCAACATGGTGAAACCCCTTCTTTACTAAAAATACAAAAATTAGCCAGGCGTGGTGGTGTGTGCCTGTAATCCCAGCTATTCGGGAGGCTGAGGCAGGAGATTCGCTTGAACTCAGGAGTCAGAGGTTGCAGTGAGCTAAGATCACTGCACTCCAGCCTGGCAACAAAGTGAGACTCCATCGCAAAACAAAACAAAACAAAACAAAACAAAACAAAAATATATATACACACACACACACACACACACACACACACACATATATATATGGAAACCAAATAAATAAGTACTAGAAACTCTACAGACTGTCTTGTGTGCAAGAGTGGCCAAGTGCCTGGAGCAAGGCTAGCCTGTGAGGCGATTCTAAAGCACATTAATGATACAGTATGGAAAAAAGGAAGGTGGATGCTAGTCAGAAAACAATTGTGCTGGAACCAAGAAAAATTATAGTCTGGGTGATTAACACTTCTAAGAATGAAAGCTACAATGCAACACTCATTTATCCTTCTGGATTCAGATGCTTTGTCTCTGTGGCCCTGGGAAGCATAAAAATACTTTTGTCTTTTTATGGAACTTTGTAAGTTGCTGTGATTTTCACAGACCCGTCTTCTGAGCACATACAAGAGACCCATGTTCCTTGTTGGTGTATTGCCAAGCTCATTACACTCAGCATTAAATATCCCTTTCCACACAGCACTCGCTTCCGTATGGTAAAAGGGAACCATTTTTCTCCTGACATCTGGGGTTGGTTTCATTGAGGATTTACACAGGATTTACAGGGGAAAAGTGAATGCACGTGGCAATATTTTCAAGCCTTTGTTTGGATTTTCTGTTTTCTAGGAGATATACGACTAAGGGGTCAGACGGGGGTTCCTGCTGAACGCCGTGGTTCCTACCCATTCATTGACTTCCGCCTACTTAACAGTGAGTAATCAAGTGTACCTGGAAAGGAACAAACGTTTTCTTCAAAAAGAAAAAAAAAAAAAATCCTCATTTCCCTCTGAACTTCAAAACGTTCCGGGGTCTGCCTTCCTTCCTGAATCTCTCTTCTGCCAACTAGAACTTAACCCTTTGTCTTTGAATTTCCTCACAAGTGAAGTAATTCTGGCCCTGCCCTACCTCTCAGAGCTTCATTGAGGGTCAAATGAGATCAGGTCAGCTTTAAAAGTATAAACCTCTGGCTGGGCGTGGTGGCTCACGCCTGTAATCCCAGCACTTTGGGAGGCCAAGGTGGGAGGATTGCTTCAGCCCAGGAGTTGGGCAACATAGTGAGACTTTATTTCTACAAAAAATCAAAAAATTAGCTGGGCATGGTCGCGCAGCCTGTAGTCCCAGTTACTTACTTGGGGGCTGAGATGAGAGAATAGCTTGATCCCAGGAAGTTGAGGCTTCAGTGAGCCAAGATCTCACCACTGCCCTCCAGCCTGTCTCAAAAAGAATAAAAATTTTTTTTTATAAAAAGTGTAAGTCTCAAAAACTGTGATGCCCTATACAGGAAAGCTACTTTTTTCATTTTCCAGCACATTCTCTCTACCTTCAGCCAGAGCTAGACTAGGTGAGATTCCATTTTATTTTTGAAACCCCCACAGGGAATCCTCTTCTACAGTTGCCCTTAGTAACCCACACATTATAGAATTCTCACTTCTTTGTCTAATATAAATCCTCAAGGTCTATTCTTGCCTTCCTGGTAAAACTCACCATGGCAAAATCCAAAGCATTGCTGCTTTCTCCCTTGAAACTTACAAGTTCATTGACTTCTACCTTTCCCTCCCTAAACTACTCCTCATCAGGAGTTTTGCTCAACCTTTGGTCCATAATTTTCTTAAGCTTAGGTTCCTTTGCAAACCCAAACCAGTGACCGGTCATCCCTCCAGATTTCATATCTTATAACGATCGTAATCATCCTTCACTGTAGACTTGTGGGGGAGGTGGAAGAGCAAGAGGATAAATTTCACAATTTGCTCCAAGGTTTTCAGTGTTTGGTTCTCATATCACTTCCCATCTATAAATTTCAAAGTACTAGATTATACCCAAAGAATATTACTTTCCTTTGACATAACTAAGCTCAGCTAAAGAGGTAATTTGATTTACTTCAACCCCTGGAAATTACTAGGAGAAATTAGAACTTGTTATTTCTAATCCTTCAATCCTTGAGAGGCCAATAGTAGGTGGCATGTTTGTATTTCTCCTGGCTTGTTAATCTCCCCTATCAATGTGCAATGTCTGGTTTTTTTTTTTTTTTTTTTTTTTTTTTGCACTTTCAGGGACACAGAGACTTGGAGTAATTCTTTCCGCACTAGAGATAACCTTCCCTACCCAGACCCTCAAAAATGCTTTTTGGAAGACCGAATTGAGCCGTTAGACCAATGCAATAATATGGGATACAGCCTGTGGGAGCTCTAATGGTCTCTCTGACCTTTCCTTATACCCTGATTGGGCTGTTCCAGCTACCCGTGGAAGTTACACCTTTGACAGTCTCTAGACTGAATGGATTTCCAGGTCCTAGGCATGTGGTTTCTCTAAGCAGGACAAGGATGAGCAAAGGGTTCCACTTCACGGTCTCATATAGACCAGAACTCTCCAACAGCATCCCATTTTGAAAGTCGGAGAGAGAAAACAACCAAAAAGCCTTTTCTCAATAGTAGATGAGTGTTAGTTCATGTTTTCTGATATGAACCACAAAGGAATTAGGAAAATAAGGGGATATTTCTGTTTATAATTCCAAAGTTCCATTATTTTAAAACCTTAATCCCAGTGTTAATAAGCAACTTTACTGCTAATGGTGGTTATCTTTGCAGTCGGGACAGTGGAACACTTTTTTTGTTTGTTTTTGTTTTGTATTTTTTTTACAATTTGCCTCTTTTACTTTTGTAATCTGAAAACAACGGCAAATATAAATGACATTTAAAGAGAAACTCATTGCAGACAATATTTCAGTGTCATATTGTTCACCATGTAAGAGATCATCTGCCAGCAGCTGCTATCCTGTCTCCCCTCTGCTGAGATCCTCCAGGACTTCTGAGTACCTGGGCTCAACCCCAGCCTCGTTTCCCTAGCCCTGGATGCTGCCTGCCCCTCCACCCCCATTTCACCCCACCTGGTGCTCACAGTCCTCCACTCGTCGAGTGACAGTGCTGGCCATCCACCCTGAAATTCCCTTTAGGGTCTCCTCAGCATTCCATTCTGGATAACTCTTTCACCCATGTCTCTTACTCTATAACATACTGCAGAGGCAATATTAATTTTTCTTTAGCATATTTTCCTTTATATGAGGTCTCCAGTTTTTTTAATGTATCAAACACACCCCAAATAGACTATAAGATCCTAAAGACAATCAATTGCTATTGATCACTTACTGACTATAGTTAACTTACCAATTATTAAAGGGTCTCCTCAAAAACATTATATTAAATAACTGTGAATATAAATCATCCCCTGTGTTTAACTGAACAACACAGGTAGGAATGAAGACCTCTAAGATATTCCTTTATTTGTGATACGATTTACCTCTTGGTATAATGCACCATAGACCCCATTGATGAGTTGAAACTAGAACAGATAACATTACTGTGGTCACCCTCCACGGTTCCTAACTTAGTTTGCAATTACAGCAGCTTGTCACCATGGAGCAGAGATGTATGAACATCTGTGTTAGTCACAGTCACATAAGGTATATATGTCATATCTCCTACCACTTCATACACTGTCTACTTAATTCTCTTTAATATCACTCATGTCCTTGTGGTTTGCCTGAGTTGTTAGTGCGTGCTTTATGCCTAAAAGGAAACATCTTAGGACATCTGGGGATTTTCTCCTAGAGCTTTTCTCTTTACCAGTTCATTCTTATTCTACACTGTAAGAGCTGAGCTAGTTTAAAGTGATTCTTTAGATCACTTACCTTAATTTTGAGTCAAGTTTTTCCCAGTGTGGGCACAGACCCCAAACTTCATTTCCCTTGGGTGCTTGCAGTTTTGTTCTCTCTCCCACAGTAAAATCTAATCTAGGATTTTTTTAAAACCATTTATAGGAAAAACCAAATCACCATAGCCGTCACTCCCCAGCTCTGCATCCCTGCAGCCTTCCTTCCAAAATGTTAGTGAAACCCACACAACTGCCATCCCCTTTCCAAAGTGTCGCCGGGTGGGTGTCCCTCTCCCACCCACCTCAGTACATGCATGAATCACTGGAGCACGCAAGAGCAGAAACGTATACTAAATAGTGAGGCCCATGCATTTCCCCATTGGTCCCATTAGTCACAGCCCCAGTCTGTCACAGGAAGGCAGGGAACATCAGAATTAAAATCTAAAATTACTCGTCTTCAACCAGAACAGTTTCTAGGCATTAAAATGGATTACTAGGTGGCTCACACCTGTAATCCCAGCACTTTGGGAGGCCAAGGCGGGTGGATCACAAGGTCGGGAGATCGAGACCATCTTGGCTAACATGGTGAAACATCGTCTCTACTAAAAATACAAAAAAATTAGCCGGGCGTTGTGGTGGGCACCTGTAGTCCCAGCCACTTGGGAGGCTGAGGCAGGAGAATGGCGTGAACCCAGGAGGCGGAGCTTGCAGTGAGCTGAGATTGTGCCACTGCACTCCAGCCTGGGTGACAGAGCGAGACTCCATCTCAAAAAATAAAAAATGAATTACTAGAACAGAAGTGGACAAATGACTGCCCACACACCAAATCTGTCCCCTTCTCCTGCCTGTTTTGGTAAATAAAATTTTACTGGGATATTGCCATGCCCATTTGTTTATATGACATCTATGACTGCCACTGAAACAGTGGCAAAGTAGTTGCATAGAAACTGTGTGGTCTACAAACTGCCCCCCACAAACCCCATAATACTCACTCTATGGCCCTTTATAGAACAAGGTTGCCAACCCTAGATTTTTTTAAACAGATTTAAGAGAGCTTTATGACAAAGCCACAAGCACATTCAGTCCAGTCTGTTTACCTTTGTTAATGTCTTTTTTTTTCTGTTACATTTTCAGTGCCATCACTTTACTTTCAAGAATGGACTCATGTTGACTAAATTTTTATGAACAGAAGAATAAAGAGAGAGGGAACCTCTGTTATTGATGCAGATTTTAAATTCCAATTTAAAATTATAATTTCTAATTGCACATTCTTCTGGAAGAGGTTATTTTTGCGGGGAGGGGAAGCACATATTTGGGGCAGAGGGAAACACAGTACTACTGATTTCATGTACCTATTGTCTGCATGTAAGGTGACTCTTGGTTTGCCTGGCATATTCCTAGTTTGCACATGTTCAGGAGTATTTATTAATAGTGCCATCTTTCATTCCCAGAGTGTCCTGATTTGGACACTAAATTACAAGGCCAACTGCTTGTGTAGGTTTTCTCCCAAAAGAGTATTTCAATTTGATGTTTCTCAAAGATCACATGCAGGAATAAGTTTAAAAGATCTGTTGTATAATATAGTGTCTATAGTTAATAACAAACATATACTTGAAAATTGCTAACAGAGTAGGTTTCAAATGATCTCATCACAAAAAGTTATAAGTATGTGAAGTAATGCATAAGTTATTTAGCTTTACTTAGTTATTCCACAATGTGTGTGTGTGTATATATATGTGTATGTGTATATATATACACACACATATACCTTGAAATATGTTGTATACCATAAATATGTACAATTTTGTCAGTTAAAAATAATAATATCATATCATATGCATTCCAGGCATAAAGATTAGAAAATCATTTTCATAAGAGATTCATCTAGATCAATAGAAATACATAAGACTCATTAAAAGCTAATTTCATTTCCTGTTTCTATTTTACACACACAATTTAGAAGAGAGTCATCTCTATGAACTTCTTGAAGCTTTTCTGGATAAGTAGCAGGAAACTGTGGCCTCAGCACCGTTTGTGTGGAACATTGGAAAGATAGATCTTTAAAGACTGTTATCTTTACACCTAAGCATAGAGAGCCCGAACAGAGAGAAAAGGGGGACAATTGTTTTTATTCCAGATGATGTCCTAACACAGAGAACTGGAGGGACAGAAAAGTAATGGCTGTATTCTCCCAATGTCGATTTCCTACAGATTTATTTCATTTGCTAATATTGTTTGTAGGGGGGAAACAAAGGAGGAAAAAATGTAGAGAAGAGTGTTCCAAGACTTGTGGACCCAGAGGGGAGAGTCGCAGGAGCAATTACAACCTTCTGCAGAGCAGGCGGCTCCAGCAGCCCCGTCTACAGCTCTGTCTCCTGATTTAATATAATCAGCAGCCTGAGTAGATAATGACTAGGTTGAGATGTTCCCGTGGCAACCGTCTCAGAGCAACACAAAGTGATTTCCACACCGGCTCAGCAGAGGAAGTGACATACAAAGAAAACATGCTCAGGGACTGTGGAGCTTGAGGGAAAGAAACAGCTTCAGCCTGAGGTTTTAGGGCACCAAATATCTGCTGCCACAGAGAACCCAGAGCTCCAGACCAGCCCCTGGGCTTTGCAGTAGTAGGTTAATTGGCTATTTGTCTTTTCTTGCCTGTTAATTTGCTAATCTTGATCTTTAAAGCTCTATTCCTTCAGACTTGCCTCTCCTGTCAGGGTCATCTTAACTGCACAAGCATGAGGTCATTTTAGTAGAGCTACAAAAATATTTTCCTTTACTTATTATTTCCCAAATGGAACCAATATATACAAACATATATATTTTTTAACCTTTTTATGAAGAAGTGACCCAGAGACTCAAATATTTTTTAAAGCTGCCATCTAAAACATATTATACCCTGCAGCCATTCTTTCTTTGACATATAAAACACACTCTCCGTGAAGGACTGTTGACCAAAAGCCACTCAGTATGCTGGAAACCATCTGGCCCTAAGTGATAGCCCCATCTTAAAGATGGAGGGACAGTTTCTTTACAGACTCCATTTCCTATGAGAGAATTCTTGGCAGACAGTTACAGCCTTTTAGTAACCTTACAGATACCTTTTTCTGTCACCTATAAGAACTACACAAAATGCAAAGAATCCGAACTAAAATGTTATCGGATGATTTGAATTCAGTCATGCTGAGAAGATGCTATCCCACCCCCAGCCCTGTGTTCCCCAAGCGGAGAAGGGAGGTGTCCGCTGGGACTTGTTCAGACTTCTCCTCACACTTGTGACTGCCAAGGTAACACCCTACAATTTCAAAGTTCAATATTTACCTTCCTCTAGAAGAAAGGCAAGGCACTCGCTGTGGCCATGGTGCTTTCTGGCTCAGTTGGATCTTGCTCCATGATGGTGCACTCAGGGCTTCTGGCTGCAAGCTCTCAGCACTTCAGCTGCGGAAGTCCCAGGGCAGCAGGATGGTTAGCCACTGAAATGCCACTAGCCTGCAGAAGACAGAGTTGGCGATGACCCCGCTCTCCCTATGACTACCCCTTGACGGAGCACCTCCTATGGGAGGCATTGTACCAGTGCTGGAGATACAGAGATGAATGAGACATGGCCGCTGCCCTGGAGGGATTTACAGTAGCATAAGCTACTGTATCTACGATTTATTTACAAATAAATTTTGATGTGGTGTGATACACCAAGTAATACACGCCTGTATAACAGCATACATAATATAAGAAATAGATGCATCTATGGGATTCAGAGGAGTTCAAGAAGGGAATAATTAACTCTGTCTTGGAAATTAAGGAAGGCTTCCTGGGAGGAGTTAAAACACAAGCAGATTATGGAAGCAACAGTGAAATAAAAGAGGGTTGTATGCTAAGGCCAACTATTAGTGCCATTATAAAATATGCTTTAAGACTTAAGAAACCGGGAGAACATTGTCAACGAGTTTGCTTAGCTAGATAAAAGTATTATTGAAAGACAAGGTATTCTAGTGGGATCTGAGCAGAGAAATCAGGAAAAATCATACAAAATATGTCTGAGAAAAAACATATTCAAAAAGAAACCATTTTCACCTTCTACATCTAAAAGTGAAAACAGCCACTGCCTGTTAACCTGCCTGACATCATTTAATGGATTACTTTTTATCTGAGGGATGAAAAATAGAAAATTGAGTTAGGGAGTCCAGTACTTCCTCTGGGTTTTCATTCATTTATTCATTCAACAAACAGAATGCCTACTCTATGCCAAGAAGGCCATGAAACCAAGGTGCTCTGAGCCACACCAACCACCACAGGACTGAGATAGCCTCTTGTATGATGGCTACCTTCTGTCTCAGACAGCAGTGGGACTGGGATCTACCAGAGACTCCAAACAAAAATATCTGAACAATTCCTTTTAAGTCAATAAGGACTGGGGAGAAGGGGGAGAAACCTGCTATATGCTATATCTGGGCAGAAAATTCTGAGGGCTAGTAAGGAAGCTATGAGATATTCTGCTACCTCAAAGAGCAAACAGTCTCATTACATAGACAAGAAAAATAAACATTACACCAAGTACCCTACAACAGAGTAAATGATCTAATTCTAAAATAAGTAACAATAATCAGAGACAAGAGAAGGCAGAGATTACCGAAGTACCCTGAGCAGAAGGATTTATGGTCTTGTGCTAAACCCTGAAAGATAAGACAGAGTGTTGACTGATGAAGGAATTGTCTATAAGGGAGACTGACCTACATATGGGGACATAAAGTCATTAAGTAGGAAGAAGATCCAAAAAGTAGCAAATAAAGTTCATTAACTAGAGAGAAAGGCTTGGGATGCCAAGATAAAGAATTCAAACTTGTCTCATTAAGCAGAGGGTCTCTAGAGAATTTTGAGAAAAAGATGAACAGGATAAAACAGTGTTTGAGAAAATTAACTAACATCCATATGTAGGAGACACAGACTTAATGAATCCAAAGAAATGTAATCAGGCTGCAGACTGCGATGGCTGTAGAGATGAAAGTGTAAATCCACAGATTTCATATAAAAGAAGACATAAAACTTGAGGATACTGAATATTGGGAGAGCCAGAGTTGGTCTGGCCATCTGAAAAATTGGAGATGAGATCAACAGTCAGAAAAGTCAGAGGATGAGTTAGGGGAAAGATGGTAAGCTCCGCTGGGATAGGTTGAGTTTGCAGGAGAATCGAGTGGAAATGTCCAGAAGAAAGCTAGAAATAATGGACTGAAGTGCAGAGGAGAGGTCTATTTTGGAAATTCCACTTGGGAATCATAATCATTCATGAGCCATCTGGCCAGAACAGGCATCATGAAGTCAACCAACTACTTTTGTTCAGGGACCCCTGTATTTTTAGTTTATAATAAGCTTCATTTTGTAAAGCATTACAAGACTGTCCATGAGAAAGCCCACAAAGAAATGAGTTTCCTTTAGTGAGAAACTCTAAATTTTCCTCTGTGAGAAACTATTTAGACATTAGCGTTCAGGCACCACCTTACTCCCTCATGATGGATTCTATTGAATACAAAAGTGACTTGTGTCAGATCCCAGCGGCTTTGCTAACTCACCTGAACACAGCACAGAGAAATGGCCGTTTTCTACAACAGCACTTCCTTGAGAGAAACTCTAACCCACTCAAAGTATTTTCAGCATAGTGGCTTCTCTGGATATCTGGAGACATTAAAATATAGAGGGAAGCAGAAGTAAATTAAGTTTTTTTGACTGAAGTTACCTATGAGTCACTGAGCTAAAATGACTTGTTTGTTCAATAAAATTAAATTCAACCTCCTACCCAGAAACAGGCAGAGCCTATCTCTTGTGACCTCATTAATAAACCAAACGCAGGGCTATTTTTTTCATTGCCATCCCACCTTCAAAGTTTCAGAATATCTAAGGGGTTCACTGTGGTCCCCATTCTACTGTATGTATGAAAAACTAGAGCGTGGCCCCATCCTTAATATCTTTTGTATGTTTCCAAACTGAGATCTCAGGGTTCACACACAAGATCAAAAAGATCTTGTTTTCTAACTAGCAGACCAAATTGCCTTGGGGCATCTGGCATCTGGATGGTTTATTACTTTTAAGTAACATGAGGAAGGAGGGCAGAAGTTATGCAGGAAAGTCCCAAGAAGAAGTTGGTCAATGCCACTACATCTAACAACGACCACCGTAACAGCTCTAGTCTGAGAGGTGCTTAACCCCAGGCACAGGGTGTATAAGGCCAGGTGTACACCCCTCTTAGGCAAGGTCCCCAGGATGTAGGTCTCTTGGAAGCCCAGAAGCACAGGAGAATTGCTGTGAATACTAAAAATAAAAACGAGTCCCTTCACAACCAAACCTCAGCTGCCTCTCTGCCTCTTCTACCATGGTTGCCCCACCCAGAGCTCCAAGCTCACTAAGTCATCATAAGTAGAGGGAGCCCACAGAAAAGACCATGAGCTTTGAAGTTAGATGTGGGTTTGAATCCTACTTACACTGTGAGCTTGAAAAAGATGCCCAAACTACTTAATGTTCACATACATGCAAGGAGATTTTAATTCCACCCTGACTGGGTTGTGGTGAGGAGTAAATGAGATAAATGTGTTCAGAAGCCTGCCTTGCTTTTAATAGGTCCCTAATAAATATAGTTGAGTTTTGGATGTCCCTTCTCTCTCTGCTGAGTACATCCCTCTCCTGCCACCTCTTCTCCTAGGAAGCATCTGTTCACCCTTCAAGCCGTGGCCCCATTATTATGTCCTTTGTGAAGCCTTCTTCAATCCTCCCAAAGGAGTGAACTCATCATTCTCTCTGCACTCCCCACTACATCTTCCAGAAAGCATCATCACATTGTAACTGCAAAGTCATTGAACCTGAATTTCTGGAGGTAGAGCCCAGGATATTTTCAAAACAGCCTCAGGCAACCTGAAGCAACAAGGCTGGCTCTGGGCCTTCTAGGAGTATTTGGGAACCACGATATATGTCAATTATGGCATACAAATTATATCTATGCTTTGCACAGATAGACTCATTTAATCCCCACAAACACCCTATAAAGTAACCACTACTATTACAGATGAGGAAACTGAGGCTGAAAGGGGAGAAATAACTCAACCAAGGTCACCCAGCTTGTAAGCCAGAATTTAAACCCCAAATATATAATTGCAGAGCACAAGCTTTTAACCATAGTAAAGTATAATCCTTTTTACATATGAATTTTAATGTTCAAAGGCAATATATGATGCCGTATACTTTTACATGGAACATATATATGACAATTTTTCCTTTTAAATATTTTTTATAAATTATGAAAATTTTCTTTTTATAGTACATTTAGATCATTTCCTTTTGGTATTAAATGACTTCAGTATCATTGAACAAATATTTCTATAACTGAATGAGAAAATATGTCATTAAACATCTAAATTATTAGATTTTGCAATATTTCTATTGTATTTTCTAATATTCCTGCCACTCTCGTGGAAGATGCCAAATGACAAATTGCGCATTTCATCACCTGACCTTGTGTTCTTTGATAAGAAAGAGAAGGGCGTGGTGGTGACAACTGAGGATACTTGTAAGCTGCCCCCAAAGAAGAAGGAAATGGAATCGCTATTGTGACAAATTAAAGTCAGATTTGTAGCTGCCACCAGTAGCTTTAATTTTTCTCAAGGGGGAGTTGGTTATTTCCTGTCGTGCAAACCATGGATTGCTGAAAGAAACAATTTCTCAAAATGTTTATAATATATTAGATAAAAAGAAGCAGAATAGAAAAGTCTATATCCAAAAAGAAGATCTCAGTTATGTTTATTAAAATATGCCAAAATCCTAAGAAGGGCTCTTTCTAGATAATTATTGTTCTTCTGTTTTTCTATTTTTTTCCTACTGGAAGCATGTATTCCTTTTATAATCAGAAAAAAAAATGAGATTTTATTTTTAAAAATTTCAATGTCCGCCAGAAAAAGAACCTTTATTTTTTCTTCCAAAGGAATACCAAGATGCAGAAAGTGAAATTGCTGCCATAGGCCAGAAAACATTATTTAACAGGCCTAAATTGGAAAATTGGTTGGAAATTGTGAAGTTGGGTATTTCTCAAAAGCTATGTATGCTACTTTACTTGTCATTTAAAAGTGAAATTTATTCCAAAGAGCACAAAATCAAAGTTCTTATTCACATTTAGACAGCACTTTACACTTCGCAAAGCTTTTAAATGAAGACACTCAAAAGATCATTGAACCCAGTTTTTCATTTTATACGCAAACAAAAACAAAAACAAAACAGGCCAAGTGATTCATTGCAAAGCTATGAAAGAGTTAACCAGGGTTTGGCTCTTACATTCTGTCATTCCGCTCAACCATATAAGGCTTCCTTATATAAGCCTTACCTTCAAGATATAAAATAACTTTTACCACTTGCAAAGAGAGAAAATAAAACACCAGGATGCCCCTTGAAGGTGGTTGGTGTTGGCTCCAGAGCCGGCTGCCTGGGTTTAGATTCCAGCAGCAGTTGCTACAGGACTTTGATCTACTGACCCCTGGTCCTCTGATTCCTCCGGGCTAGAAAAAGATGGATTCACAAGTGCACACATCTCACAGGTTATTGTGGGAAGTAGTGAGTAAGCATGCTTAGAGTGCTAGCGTAATACTGCCACGGTATCAATTCTTTTATTGTTACAGATATTAGTATTCCCATTTAAGAAGGGCATAGGACACATAACAATATAAAGTACTTGACTTATAGTGAAGTAGAGAATGGCCTATTAACCATTTTCAGTTTTCCATTCTTTAGTTTAACCTTTCTTCTGACAGGTATTTATTGAGCTCCCCCTACAATGCCTGCAGGATCGCTTTCCAACATGTGATTGTAAATAAAGTGGTAGAGAGACTGATGGCTGGGAAAATGAGGCTAGGGAAGGTTGTTTTGTTTTGTTTTTCACAAGACATTGAAGCAAGCTGAAATCATGGTGAGAAGGATCTAGCTGAGAAAGAACCATGGAATAAATAGACCAGAAAAATCATAACTGAGAATAAAGTGTCCTGAGAATATGGCAGCAGATGACAGGCCTGAGAAAAGGAGGCAGCTCTCCTAACAGCAAGTGGGAGGAAGGAAAGAAGGGATGCCACGCAGGGAGTTTGGTAGGTTTTACAGCAGAAAAGTAAGGAATTTCCCATCTAACAATTTCATGTTTCTCCATGAAGTAGCAAGCCAGGTAGAGAAGAGTAGAGAAGGGGCAGCCCCAGGGGCCACCAGAGCTTGGTAGTCTTGCTTTTGTGGCACTATATGTCAGTATGGCCCAGAGAGATAGTTCTGTGCTCCACCTGGCCACCAGCAGTCAACGTCATCAAAAGCATCACAGGGAAATTCCATCGGCAGTGTGGTGGCCTAGCTCGGCCTCGGTCATCTAAGTCTTTACCATT
Source organism: Theropithecus gelada (assembly GCF_003255815.1). Classification (NCBI taxonomy): domain Eukaryota; kingdom Metazoa; phylum Chordata; class Mammalia; order Primates; family Cercopithecidae; genus Theropithecus; species Theropithecus gelada. The sequence continues at coordinate 160,851,349 of NC_037671.1, forward strand.
GTTTTCAGCTTTCCCCTCCTCAGTTTGGGCTGGTATAGATAAGCCTACCACTATTCCCACCCTCCCCTACATGCCCACATCTCCCTTAGCAATGCAAACTGAAAAACAAGAAAAATTATAACCTTGTGTCTGACTCCCTCCCCTCTCCTTCCTGAGCTCATTTGTGCTCTGTGGGTAATATCATCTATAAGGAAGGTCTAGCAGTGGAAACAAGTTTTCCCTGTCCCTCAGTGTCTGGGCCCTATCACAGCCACCCCATCCACATGACCATCCACTACTGGTCATTCATCACCTGAAGACAGCTGTGACTGCAGCTAGTTCACTTTTAGGCAGGGGTTGGGAAATGTTCCCTCCTTGCTTTCCTGTGATTCTGGATCCTATAATTCTAGTCTTTTCTCCCAAGAGATGCCAAGAAATTAGGCAAGTAGAAGCCCAGTATCGCCTTCCCTCTCCTACCTACCATTTTTTGACAGTTCTTTATATGTGAGGAAAAAGAATTCCCCATCTCCTGTCTTCTTTTCCCATTCTTTCATTTTGTGCTCTACCACATTAGCTTTATTTTCTGTTTTGGAGAAAATTCTTGGTAAAGACCAGAAGTTAAAAATCTATTTTTAGAAAGTCCTCCTTGGAAGACCTTAGATCATCCCTTTTTAATAAAAAGGAGAGAGGGTAAACTAGATTACACTATTCACATTTATTGAGCAACTACTGTGTACCAGGCCATAAGCGCTGTAAGAAATAAAGGATGAACAAAACATTATGGGAAAGAGCTGATACAGAACTCACTAAAACACCTGCTACACTGGCAAATGCAAGGAGGTTCTAATGGAGAAAGCACTGGACATTCTAGTGAAGGACCTTGTGGAAAGGTTGGCACTGGCATTTGGGCAATGACTGGATTTTTGTAAGTAGAGTTTTTTTTAAGTGCATTCAAAAAAAGACCAGGCTTGGGAAAATGCTGGATACATTCAAAGGGCAAGCACCTTCAGATTCTAGGGTAAATGTGTAGTGCTAAAAGAAGGGTACTGCATAGTTGGAGGGAAGGTAATCAGCATTGACGTAAAACTAGGCTGAAACCCTTACTAAATGTTGAGAGTCGGTTAGAAACACACCAGTGATGGTCTTGAATGCCAATTTATAATTTAATCTTTTTTAAATGGATATTTCACTGAGGGCTTGTGAGTAAAGAAATATGTATTTTCTTTCCCTCATATCTTATGTAGCAAGTGGTTGCTCCTGCCTAATATTAAAACTAAGTTACAAAGAAATGGCCAGTTTTTCCTGGGTGTACAATGAAAACACATTCTCTCTCCAATCCCTTAACCCAACCGTCTATACCTAAGATCAAGAGTGCTTTTACAATATGCTTTATAAAAACCCAAAAACTCATCTCAGTATTCAATTATATTTCAAAATTGTTGCATAGAAAGCCCAGGATTTCAATCCAGTATCAGTGTACAATCTATAATCATATATTGGAACTCTAAAATTAGCTGATATCTATTGAAAGTGTTCTATGTGCTAAGCACTTTATAGGTATAATATTATTTATTCCTCTCAAAAATGTGGTAAATTCTGTAAATTATTATCCTCAAGTGACACAAGGGGCAATAGAAGCACTAAGAAAGTAGAGAAGTTCAGTAGCTGTATGGGGGCATAGTCAGGTTGCAAAGTTTCATGGAAGACTCTAGAGATTGTCCTCTGTATCTCTCTGCAGGCAGCTCCCATCACCCTCCCTCCTGAGGATGGATGCTCTTCAGGCAAGCCCCCAGACACACTAAGACTGCCGGGCTATTCTTATTCATTTATTCACGTAATACATATTTATTGAGCACCTACTATGTGTCAGGCACTCTTCTAATTGCTTAGCTCTTGCAGTGGAAAAAGTGAACAAAGTTCTTTCCTTTGAAAGGCCTCTTCTCCAGTTAGGTGCGGTGGCTAAGGCCTATAATCCCAGCACTTTGGGAGGCTGAGGCAAGAGAATCACTTGAGGCCAGGAGTTCAAAACCAGCCTGGGCAACACAGCAAGACCCTGTCTCTACAAAAAATAAAAATAAAACAATTAGCTTGGTGTGTGATGATGCACGCCTATAGTCCTAGCTACTCAGGAGGCTGATGTGGGAGCATTTGAGCCCAGGAGTTCAACGCTGTGATGAGCTGGAAGATACCGACTCTATAAAGTAAAAGACCTCTTCTCTTAGAGTATTTTCTCTATCACATTTATCCCTCTCCATTATAGCAATAATTATTCTTTTAGAGGAAATATTAGGTCTCCAAAATGTCAGCAGTGTTCTTCATACCACTGCCAAACTATCTCAATATTCACATAGAAAATCATTTTAAAGGCAAATAGATTATAACATCTCAGAAGGAAATGTCTTCAAAGATAAGTGCTGCCTAATATATTAAAAGACAAGCAAGCTCTAGTTGGTCGAATGTTTTCGTCGTTGGGAATTGCCAAACAAGGATAACCTGTTTTGAAAGAATTATAGCATAATCAAAAACTCCTAACACAAAAGCTATTTGGGGCATAACTTAGCTCTTCTCCAGTGACTCATGACTTCTCAGAATCTTAGAATGTTTCAGAGTGAATTACTTGAAACAGCAATTATTAATTGGAACTTCAAAACAATCTTTGTGAAGAGTTTGGCTTTCTTATTGTTGCAATTTCCATTTGCTGAACCAATTAAGGCCAGTGGTACCACCTGAGATTTTGAAAATAAAGCAGTGGGTTTTTATTTCAGCTGTTTGGAAATGACTAACAGAGTAATACAATAGATGAATTTTATCTAACATTAACAGCTGGATACGTAAGAAACACCCACTCTCTAGAAATTAAGACATGTCACCATAGTCTTATGACAAGACTGAGTCTCTTATTTTTGAACTTTCTATTCAACAGCTCTCACCACCTTAAATCACCCTTTGTTATGAGTTTTTAAGTGTCTTAAATAGAGAAGATTAAGAAAATGAATACTTATACTCCTTTAAATACTAATTAAGAGGCCCTGGTAACCATTTATCAGTAATATTAATGGCATGAAAAATGAGAAAGTGTGACTCAAAGGTGAACTCAGGGCAATTTAAATTATATATAAAAAATAAAAACTTAGGTGGAAGAATTAAAAAATTTTAAAATTCTGCCCAAATTGTGGAGTGCCATTTTATACACTGGGAAAAAAATGACAGCAATAGAAATTTTTAAAAGATAAAAAATATTTTTTAAAAAAATCGTGCAACCCAATTCTAAATGGAACTGAGAAATATAAGCAAAGTATCAACAAAATAGCATATCGTTAGAAAAGCTATGCAAATGAAAGAACATTAAAATCACTTTGCTGTATAAAACTCAATGTCAAATGACAGTATCAAGTGTCCTCATACCCTGATGCCAAGTTTCAGTCATCTAGTCCATATGGAGAGTGATGCTATGCCCTCATCTATTTCCTTCTTAGGACTAATGGAAATCAAATTAGCTCCATTTTCATATTATGTGAATAAAAATATAAATTGCACAAGGAAAAGGACTTTATTGTGTTCATTGCTATATCCTACTCCCCAAAACAATGCTTTTCACATAGTAGGATCTTGACAGATATTTGTTGAATGAATAAATATTGAAGGCATTTATTCAAAACGACTTGTTGCTATGGATGGCGTATTTTATTTTTACTAAAGGTAAATTATATATAACATGCTGACAACAGTGGCTGGAGAGTTTGCCCTATTATATGAAGTTTTTCCAAAAAGAGTTTAGTAAACAGCATATTCGTGAAGATTATCAATATGTGGAATGAGTGTGACATTACATACATTTCAAATTATTTGAATTTGTGATAAAACAAATATTTAAAATACAATATTGAGGATTTATTTTAGTAAAAGGAGAATTTGTCGCTTCTAAACAAAGAAAATTATAGGGTATGACTAGATCATCCTTTATCCTTAAGTCATATTTTCCAAATCTTTAATCCTTTATAGCACCATTTCCCAAAGCATGGTATGGGAACACAGGCGATATTTTTGTTATAGAAACAACCTTTTATCTTTTACTATAATCGTTACATGTATATTTTAACATGTACTAGAGAAAATGTATTTAGCACATCAAATCTGTTTTTTATTGATACTAATTTTATATAAGATATATGTAACTAAGGGCCTGGGCATGGTCACTCACACTTGTGAATTAGCACTATGGGAGGCCAAGGCAGGAGGACTGCTTGAGGACAGGAGTTTGAGAGCAGCCTGGGAAAAGCCATCTCTTAAAAAAATTAAAAAATTAGGCGTTGTGGTGCACACATGTAGTTCCAGCTACTCAGGAGGCTGAGGTGGGAAGATCACTTAAACCCAGGAGGTCAAGGCTACAGCGAGCTATGATACTATTGCTCCGGTGCAACTCCAACCTGGGAGACAGGGCAAAGATCCTGTCCCTAAAAAAAAATAAAGAAATAATATGTATATATAGGTAAAAATGAATTTATATGATTTTTCAAAAAGATATTATGTAAGTAGTGGTATAGGCAGATATGGTAAAAACGCTACTAAAGGCAAGAGGATGACTGAAATTGAGGAAACTCTGACCTTAGTTTCTACTTGGAGCAGTGAGACTCAGAGCAAATACTCCATTCTTCCCAGGCTTCAGACAGGAACCCATTACACAACACCCTTCCCAGGACGTTTTTACCGAGTAGAAAGACTTCTAACCCTCTCAGACCCAATGCCTCCTTTTTATAACACATTTTATAATCTTTACTACCCTGATAGATCCTTTACCCTCTTGAAATCTATAGCCTACTTATTCTCATAAGTTCAAAAAAAAATCATAATAAGGCCCTAGCTTTTAATACACACGAAATACAAGAAAAGCAACTTATGACAAATAAGCAAATGCTTGGGCATAATCACCCTAGAAGGCCTAAGGATATAGTCTGTATTGCACCCACATGCAGAGCCTGTGAATGTGACAGTCCAGTGCAATCGATACAGGTGTATCATGTTGGAAATGCAGTCAACTATCATCAGCAGTCCTGCCACTGGTAATTTCCTAAGAAGGGGAACAACTTCTGGGAAAATCGTGCCCACCACTCCCTCCTCTTACCCACAACCCCCCCAAAACAACATTCTTTTCTTAGTTTGCATAGTAGTTACACTTCTGAAAAGGGAATACTTGTATTAAAACTGTACAAGAGAACAACCACTATGGAAAACAGTGTGGAGATTCCTTAAAGAACTAAAAGTAAAAAGACCATTTGATCCAGCAGTCCCACTCCTGGGTATCTACCCAGAGGAGAAGAAGGTATTATATGAAAAAGATACTTGCACATGCGTGTTTATAGCAGCACAATTTGCAACTGCAAAAATGTGGAACCAACCCAAATACCCATCAATCAATGAATGGATAAAGAAACTGTAATATATATAAATGATGGAATACCACTCAACCATAAAAAGGAATGAATTAATGGCATTTGCAGAAACCTGGTTGGGATTGGAGGCAATTATTCTAAGTGAAGTAACTCAGGAATGGAAAACCAAACATCGTATGTTCTCACTCATAAGTGAGAGCTAAGCTATGAGGATGCAAAGACATAAAAATGCTACAATGGACTTTGGGGACTCGGGGAAAGGGTGGCAAGAGGTTGAGGGATAAAAGACTACAAATTGAGTTCAATGTATACTGCTCAGGAGATGGGTGCACCAAAATCTCACAAATCACCACTAAAGAAATTACTCATGTAACTAAATGCCACCTCTTCCCCAATAACGTATGGAAATAAAAAAATTTTTAAAAACTGTACAAAAGAATACTTTGTGATCCCCATAAAAAAATATACATACCTAGTATGTACCCACAAAAATTATGATTTTAAAGAAAACAAAACTTTGAGCTTATCTGTCAAACAGAGAAGTGGGGTTAGGTTCTGGGTTCAGATCATTATAAATAGGCTTTTAACCCATATGAATACCTGACCAGCTATTGAAAAGTTGAAGGTGATACAGGACAATCCTCTGTTGTGCAGAAGAGCCCCACATACTTTGCGACATCCCACATCCCTGGCTCCCTTCCCATTAAATTCTGTTCTGGCCATTTCAATCATTTTGACAGCCAAGAATGCCCCCCAACATTTCCCCAATGCCTCCCACATTGACTCATAAATCCCAATAGCACTCAAGGGTTTATTTGTATTTTAAGCCATCCATTACTACCTGACATGTAGTCATTAAGTCCCTTTGGGCTTTTTATTTATCAGTGATAGCTTTGGGTTCCAAAGTGTCCTAAACATAAAAGGTGATGGCTACTAAGACTGTTATCAATAATATTCTACTATTATTACAGAAGTGTTATTGTTTATGGCTTGTTATTAACCACAAAATTTCTCTTTTGGCTTAAAGTTGGTAAAAAAATAAATATTGTTAAAATAAATTTCAGAAAGTTTGGTTGCTCTTAAGAAAAATACTCAGAGTTGGGGGCTCCTGAAAAAATCTGAAATTCAATATAATTAGAAATCTGGTTACTGAAAACCAGATACTTTAAAAATTAAGCCTCTCAGGCCTGCAAATTTTGACAGCATAGTTTTAAAGGCAGATTCTTGGCATAATGTTGAGTGGGTTTTGACCAAGTCATGCTGAGAAATTTGCAACTGCAGCATTCACTGGGGTGAATGCAAAAGAGAAAAAACACATTAATGAAAACTTTCCAGGATGAAAGACCTTAAACTTAGCTTAACTTCTGAACTTTTTGCTCTGCTGTGATCCTTCTGACACTTTGAAGAATGATTCTGGATGGGCTCCAAATAGCACACTCCTCATTCCTCATTCTTAAACAGTGTGAAATCTGTCAACCCAATCAGGTCATCAAGAGGGCAGACTGCCACTTGTCATTACTGAGAGGGGTGTTCTCTAGGACGTTGAAAATGTTGGGCAGGTCTTGCTTTTTACCAAGAGCTAGAGCCTGGCATTTTGAGAAAGACACTTATTTCCACTTATTGGGAAAACTAGCTTAGCACCCGTGTGCAAATCAAGTATGCCCTATTCAATTTACCAGAGTGATGCTTTGACATCATTCCCCTTAACAGAAAGCTGATAATCAAAAATAGCCCACAGGGCTTTATTTGCAAAGATGGAAAGCTCAAAACACTTGCCTCAGCTCAAGATGGAATCTAATTTTTTTTAATTAATTCTAATGCATGAGACAAAGTAACAATATCAGTTAATGAGAAGCATGGGAACTGTTTGAATGCCTGTTCTTCTACTTGTTGCATGTGTTTCACCGAGTTTCTTAATCTTTTGGTACTCTGTTTCTCTGCTTCGAAACCTGGAATAATGATAGATATTAGCAGCTCTGATTATTTTGTTGTGAGAACTCGGACCCCCCAGGCAAAATTACCAAGTGAATTAAGTTTTCCTTTGACTTTTACCCCTTCCTTACTCACACTATTGAGCTAAGCACTAGGGATTATAGGTAAGTAAGGCATAGGCCCTGTCCTCAAGGAACTAACAGTTTAGTGGGTGAGAAAGACAAGTTAATATGACAATGCAGATATGACTGAAGAACTGCTTTGCTGAACATAAGTAGGGTGGGGTTGCTTTGGGAGCCCAGCACAAAACACCAGCCACCATTGGGAAAAGACTAGGAAGACTTTCCACCCAATCACCTTCTTTCTCCTCTGTCCTTTTGTCCCACCTTCCTGCTCCCCACAAAGCCACCGCCCTATGACTTTCCTTCTGAGATAGAACCCCAAGCTTTAGACTGTTCCTTCTGCCCTCTTCCATCAGAACCTATCCATCTGACATTGCCTACCTAATTGCAAACTAATTCAAGCTAAGGCATTCATTGATTCATTAATTCTGAGTGATATTTGCATTCTGACTGGAGCTGTCCTTACACACTCTACCAATCTTTATTGAGCATATACCATGTAGGTTAATTTCAATCTTTTACCTAAAAGACTGGTGAGTGGAAGAATCAAGCCTTGAACCTCATTCTAGGCCAAGTATCCTTTTCTCAGAAATAGTTTCTTATTCCATTTCATCACAGTCTGTAGGCTCTGCCTAGCTTGGCAGCGCCTATAGCAGAGATTTCACCTACAGCAATAGGACGGTGCTAAGGTTCTTCTACGTGGAGATGAGACATATACCAGAGAGAATGGAGAAGACTGCCATTGTGATACCCTAACTTGTATTAACTGGATTGACTCTCTCTTAGCTGAAAATGCTGGATGGATTCCATTCGGCTCCTTCATTTGCAAGACATTAAGGGCTCCTTACCCACCCTCTTCCTCAAGGACTTAACTTGTGCAAGCTGACTCCCAGAACATCAAAGAGTGCAATTAACTGATAAGGTGGCAAGCTATGTCCACAGTGCCCAGGAATTTGCTCAGGTGATAGTACTCTAAAGCCCCCACATTTGGGTCCGGAGCCCCCACACCTATCACCTTGTGATGAATTTAAAGCCCCTGCACCTGGAACTGTTTGTTTTCCTGTAACCATTTGTCTTTTCAACTTTTTTGCCGGTTTTACCTCTGTAAGATTGCTTCAGCTCAATTCCCCCTCCCCTCTCTAAACCAAAGTATAAAAGAAAATCTAGCCCCTTCTTTGGGGCCGAGAGAATTTCGAGCGTTAGCCATCTCTGGGTCACTGGCTAATAAAGAACTCCCGAATTAGTCTCAAAGTGTGGCGTTTCTCTATAACTCACTTGGTTACAACACCATGGCACCATAGCTGCTCCTGAAGGTCCCAACCCCATGAGGGCACTGCTTAGTTCTCCAGCCACACTACCTGTCCACTAGAAGGGCAGCTGGAAGTCCCAGGAAAGGGCAGAGATTTCCTCCTACCATACCCCTCTCCACTCCCCACCCCAGGGCCACTGTTTTTGCCCGTTGCTGCTATGGAAGGACAGGAGTGAGCTCCCGCTCCTGACAGGAAACTCTCCAGGAGCAGAAGCTATAACTTCCTCATCTTTGCATCATCAGCACCCAGCCCAGTGTCTGAGCCAAAGTAAACCCTCAGTTAATGTTTGGAGAAGGGGATGGAAAGGAAGGGAAGAGTGAGCTGTTGAGACAATCGAAGATAGTTCTTCTCTTTGGCAATTCTAAAAGTACTTAGCTAAATTTATTCTAAAACGCTAGGTCTCTTCCACCTTCTGCTTCTCTCTGTTCCCTCCTTCAGACACAGCAATTAAACTCTTCATTCTGAGCAATCCAGTGTTAATAACCTAGGATGAGCGAAGGCAAGAGAAACCTCAGTGCCAACAGTGCACATCCCTTTTTGTGCATTTCTATGTCCCCTCACTTTCATCCCCTGCCATTTGCATCTCCACAGGTCCCACCTGAGCGGGTTTCTCTGTGGCTTTAGCAGGGTGTGTGTATATTCACATTTTTTCCAATGTAGGTGTATGTGAGCTTGTTCTCAGAGCTCTATGGTTTCCATAGTCGTAAGAATAAAAGCATTTTTCTGACTGACCACTCCATCCCTGCCATGGTGCTTTACCTCATCTGGAAGGGTGTGCAGGACCCAGTCCATTACCAGAAAGGATACAATCTCATAGAGGGCAACTCTCAAACTCATATGGGATTCAGAGGGTGGTGCCAAAAACTTCTCACATTTCTTCTCAGACTACCTTTCACTGGTACAGAGACCTCCTCCGATGGGTGCTTGAATGCCCCTTCTCTCTTGATCTCCCTTCCTCATTTCTTTTCTACTGTTCTGTCTCCTCGCCCTCTCTACCTGACCACACCCCCTACATATACATCAGGTGCCATCTTGCCTCTATGCCATGTGGAAAGAAAGGCTTCTGACTCCAAGTGTGAGGGGCAAAGTAGATCATCACTTTCTTGAGAACGGAGCACCCGCTAGACAAATAATCTTCCTTTCTCTTGCTCATATTTTTTGCCTTATATAGTATTTTAATTTCTAGGCATTTTTAAACTAAAACCTTCCTATCTTCCACAGCTGAAGCAGAAACAAAAGTAGTGAAGGGGATAAACAGCCAATCCCACCACCTTCCTCTGGGTAGTTGAGGGCAGAAACACTCACTTGAATATTCTTGTATGAGTCCGTTTTCACACTACTGATAAAGACATACCTGAGACTGGGTAATTTATAAAGAAAAAGAGCTTTAATGGACCCAGTTGTACATGGCTGGAGAGACCTCACAATCATGGTGGAAGGTGAAAGGCACGTCTTACATGGCAGCAGCAAGAAAGAAGTGAGAGCCAAGTGAAAGGGGTTCCTCTTATCAAACCATCAGCTCTCATAAGACTTATTCACGACCATGAGAACAGTATGGAGGAAATCACCCCATGATTCAATTACCTCCCACCGGGTCCCTCCCACAACATGTGGGAATTATGGGAGCTACAATTCAAGATGAGATTTGGGTGGGAACACAGCTAAACCATATCCATTCTGTATATTCAGGTACCACAGTGCCTTGCACAAAGCAAGTGTTCAAAGGATATTTATTGGTGGAGGCTTCCCAGTGTTCATCAGACTACAAAAAACAAATAGCCAATTCATTCAACTGCTTCCAGTTCGTTTGACAACTACCAAAGAATATTATATATTTCTTATAGCCATTCCTAATTAAAACATTATGCAAAATTATCAAGGTAGGTAGAGATAGTTAGAAAACACATAAAAGACATATGTGTTTTCTAGAGGGAAGGAAAGAAGAAAGAAGACAATGCCTATGGGCCATGTTAAGCAGCAAGGAAATATTATGGATTATGCCCTGACACCATGACTCTATCAATAGATGTCCCTTCAGGTTAAATTTCAGGCAACTTTAAGGCTTGGCTCCTAAGGGTTAAACACAAGGTCTGTGTGCATGCCTGTGCATCCCGGCAGGGTTTTCTTTTGAGCCGCCTGTTTGCCCAAGTACCTCCCACTCTTTCCCTTCCCCACAAGCTGCTGCTCCACTCTATGTACACACAAAAAAAATGTTTGTCTTTTCCAAAGCTGGAGACACCAACCAATGTCTGTGAATTTCTTTGTGTAATAACATAATAATCAAATCACATTAACTCAGTGTCAAGGGAGACATGTGTTTTCAATTTTAAAACCCACAAGTGATTATTTATTCCCTAATACTTCATTTGTACATTTAGTGAGAGAAATAGGAAAGTCACACACATAGAATCGCTTCCAACCTTTGCCATGAAGTTATTTCTCTAGTTGTTTTCTAGTTATTTTACAAGTTGTCTTTCAATATTAGCATTACGGTATTTCTCACTCTCTTGTTCAATGATACCAAGTTTAATTTTCAGCCTTTACAACTTTATTGATAACACTTGTATTTATGAATTACACAGTTAGAAAGAATAAGTAATGTCCTCTTATTGGTTTTGTTTTACTATACTTTTTATGTGGTAAATAAGTCATAATATGAGATCTACCATCTTAGCAAATGTTTAAGTGTATAGTACAGTCTTGTTAACTATAAGTACAATGTTGTACAACAGACCTCTAGAACTTTTTCATCTTGCGTGACTGAAACTCCATACCCCTTGAACAGTGATTTCCCCATTTCCACCTCCCCAGCTGCTAGCAACCACCATTCTACTTTCTGCATCTATGAGTTTGGCTACTTTACTACACTTTTTTTTAAAGGACCAAAATTTAAAATCTTTCGGGTGCTGATACATCATTTTGGATCACTATACCCCAGAGAAAATAGGGTCCTGTGCTAGACTGTCTTATGTCTCCACTCTTTGCCCTTTCCTGTAAAGAGCAGGATATAATGAGCAGAGCATCATCTTCAAGGTCAGAAAGACCCAGGTTCCAATCCCTACTCTGTTACTTACCCATTGCATGACTTTGGCTAAATTATTAAACCTTTCCAAACTCATTTTTTCATTTGTAAGATGTACCTATTTTAATATCAACTTCACAATACCCAATTTTATGAAAATTTATTGGATCGCAAATGTAAATTACCTAGTAGGTACTCAATATTTTGGTTCCATCACCCCAGCTACAACCTCTAGTCTCGTATGGATTGAATACATGGAATAGGAGACCCAGTGTGTTTGTGCTAGATGAAATACATCAGATATGTCTTTGGGAACTGTTCAGACACTCACGCAGGTGAACACTGCAGTAGTCATCTAAAACAATTCTTTCTTCTCTCTGAATTAGTTCAGTGTGAAAATATATAACTTTCCATGGCCTGTTAATGTCTTAATGAAACCTGCTTCCTTAAGAGTGTCCTACACCAAGAGTACAGACATGATTAGTCCTAAGGTGCCACTAAAATCCATAGACAGCCATGGGCCCTAAGAGAGAAATCTCAATGCACAGGTAAATGTCTCGAGTTCTCTGAGGAACTAAGGATATTTACATTTAAAGAGTTATATTCCAACCACATATAAAAACCACATAATTAAATCACAGAATCCACTCCAGTGAAATATAATTCAAGTAGCCTTTGTAACCTATAAAGAAAAAGGAATTAGCTTCCAATGCATTCCCTTTCTAAAGAATAAAGCATAAAGGTTTTCTTTGTGGAAGTTTTTAGAGATCAAAGTTTCTATCTAGGCCTCTACCAATGGGTAAAGTTAGTACTAATCTACCGTCTTTCTAAAGATGCACTAATAATCATTTAGGAAAATCCAACAAATTCAGAAAAGAAATAGAGGTTCAAGTTCTTCTATACAGGGGATCATCCCTGTTATCTGACGTGTTAGATGACTGAGTCTTGCCTGTTCTGGACAATTACTTCAATTCAACAATTACATGGTAGCACCTATCATGAGCCAGAAAATGTACTACAATAAACAGAACAGCAGCTTACACCTCAATAGTCATCTCATTCCTTCATTCCTTCTTTTGGTAAACACCTTTTCGGTAAGCCAGGCACGATAATAATAGATAAGACATAGTCCTAGCCTAACAGGGTTTACAGCAGCGTGCGGCATCTGCCGCACAGCAAGAGAGCTAAGTTACTGCAATACTAGGAGGAGAGCTGAATGCCTCTGACCAGGAGCCCAGGAGGAAGTACTTGAGGTGGGCTGCCGAAGGACAGATGACATTTCAACAGGTGGGGAGAATATTCAGTTGAGAAGGAATGTGGGAATCCAGATAGAAACAGAAAACTCTGGGGGACCTGGCATAAAAACAGCAAGAGCAGAGATCTGTTTATCTGTAGGGTACTTTTGGGAGATAAAAATGGAAAAGTAAGTTGGCCTCATATTGTGGAGGGCCACGAATGTCAGAATAAATAATATAAATTAAGGAGACATTGTGGGGTCCATTGAAGGACTTGGAGCAGGGGGCAGACATGTAGGAGTTGTGCCTGAGGAACAAATATGTCGGTGGTAGGTGAGATAGATTGAAAGGGATGACTAAAGGCCCTCAGAGGGGTTAATCGAATATCCTGAGACAGGGAGTAAACTAGCAGAGAGGGTGAAAGGAGAGAAGCAGTTGTAGTACGTTACGGCACACATCTGGAACTTCTGCAGTCAAATTTGACAGTCCAAACATATCTCCCAGATAAAAGACCACACTTGCTTTAAATGTGTGCTGAGAACTAGAGAGTTAATGCAGCAGTTTTTAACCTCTGGAGACTTAGAATCAACTGAAAGTTTGGTCACTTCAATTTGCTCACCACAAACTGTTGCCCTCAAAACTCTGGATTTGCTGTAACATTTCAAACTCTGAGAAGCGGAGTGTTCAATAAAACCACATTGAGCCTGGCACGTATTACTTCTTTAGGACTGAGGAAACTTGATCTGCTTCTTACTAATTCATTTAAATTTCATTCAAACTAGGATTTTGAAAAACCTTTCGATTGCCCAGAGAAGCCTTAAGAGCTTATTTTTAAAGCATTTTCTCCCCTCCTTACAAAAAGGAAACAATAGTTTTCCAACCATCCCTGAACCCCGGATGTCAGAGATTCATAACCTATTCTTTGGGATGGAGTTTATGGTAGGCAAAAAAAAAAAAAAAAATCAACTAAAAACGGCAGATTTTGCCAAAAATCCATGTGTTGCATGGTTAAGGAGACAAGCATTTGATCCTCTTGAACACCTACAAGCAATGCAGCAGGTGTGCAGACAGTCAGCTAGGAAGGAGCTCATTCTACTCCATGACTCAAACAGCCATGTTGGTTTTCCCTTCACTGTCAAGAACATAAAGGAAAAATGGCAATTGGAAAAAATAAGCATGTTAAAAAGGAGAGTGAGAGAAACAATTTCACTCTGTCTTAAAGACTTTCCTATTCCTCCCCCTCCTCCTCCCACTCAGTGGCAATGTTGAAACAAAACTCTTCTTCTAGTGACAGCCGTCAAGAAGTCGTGAGTATTTTTTGTACACAGAAGAGCTAATGACATAAGGCTTTAATACATTCTATTCAAGACCTGAGTTTCGAGAACTTAAAATAACTTTTGAGTTCCTTTAAGCTCAAACAGATTTCCCAACTTCAAATTAAATTTTAAGATGATGGTTTGTTTTATTTTGGTTTAAGTTTTTTTCTCCCTTTCTTACTTTTTTTTCCTCTTTTTGGTGGTTTTATTATTGTTGTACATGTTTTATTGTATGTGTTTTTTTTTAATATTTACAGCTGATCTTTTCTATTAAAAACTAAGCCTAGCAAATGCCCTAAATGTTAAGAAATTTAATTTTTTATCTGAATTAAATTGCTCAGAATTTCAAAGTCATTTATAATGACTTTGTCTTAAAAATAGGTCCACCCATGTGAGGAAATCTCCACACTTGATGACATTAAGGGCTGAATAATATATTTGGTTGTCATCAGTTTCTACCCATCATTTTCTGACCACTGAGAATACACACAGTAAGAAATAAACAAATATGGCTTACGACCACTGGTGATTTCCGAAAGGCTGGGGGAGACATAGTATTTTATTTTAAAAAGGTTTTCTGGAAGCTCTTTTATGAATAAATGGAACTTTAATGTCTAGAGATGCTAAACTGTGAAAGGAGTGATTTGAATACTGAAGTCATTACAACCAAGTCTAAGTTATGAAATTTGCTAAAAGCACATGAAAATGAATTGAAGTGTTTAATACATTGAAGGAAGCACTGGTCTCATCCAGAGAATGTCATCTTTAGCACCTTGTCAAAGTCCATACTGTAAGTTCTGGAAATGAGTCAATATTGTTTTCTACACACAACCTCTTTAAATAATTCTTTTAAATTTCTTAAAGTAGTCTATATAAAAATTATTTTTACAGGGTAAAGGTAACTGCATCTTAGGCTAGGTTACTTCAACCTTAAAATCCTCATGTATGCTTTCAGGAAAACTGTCATCCTAGACAACACTAACCTTCCAATTTTGCAGGGATCCTGAACCCTGAACTAGTAGAATGTGTGAAAGAGTGAAAGAGCTGTGCTGTAAATCTGCTACTTCTGCTTCAGGACACTTAAAGTCAAACTAATTACCAGTTTCTCCAGTTTTTTAAAGCTGCATATTGAAAACTAGAATTTCACCCTGATTCCTCCAGAGCTCAGCATTCTTGAACTTAGATGAGAGCACACACATCAGGAAAGTAATTTAATTCCATCAACATGTATTTCACACCTATAACTTGCAGGACTTTGTGGAAATTCAAAGAAAATTTAACAGAAATCTGGTCTCCAAAACCTTACAGCCTAATAAGAAAGTCAGATATGTGAATAAGAGTGAACTTTGCAACCATACAAGGCACAATTGTTACAGCAAAAGTCAAAAAAAGCAAAGGACAAAGAGGGTGACTATAGTCAATAATAATTGTACATTGAAAAAATAACTAAAAGAGTATAATTGGATTCTTTGTAACAGAAAGGATAAATGGTTGCAGGAATGGATACCCAATTTTCCATGATGTCATATTACATATTGCATGCCTGTATCAAAACGTCTCATGTACCCCATAAATATGTATATACCTACTATGTACCCACAAACATTAAAAATAAAACAATTATAAAAAGTGAAAATAAAATAAATAACAAAAAAAAAAGCAAAGGACAGTGGCAGTGGCAAGAGGGCCTGGACCCTAGAACTCCATTTTGAGGTTGATTCAGAAAATGATTACAAAGCTAATATGTGTAAGTTTTAGCACCTTCCACTTAACAAATTGGCTTATTGTTCAAAAAGAGCGTTTAACAATGATGTTTCTGTAAATGAAGAATTTATTCAAATTTTATCAGCAAATTTTTTACTGTTTCCATTATATGTAAGACTATTATACACTAGATACGAGGGGTCACAAAGGTTGATTAAATGGTTTCTGACTTTGGGGTGTAATAGTTGTTCACCAATAACTCTGTAGTACAAGACATACGAAAAATCCTGTAACAGTTGAATGCAGTGGTACATACTTGTAATCCCAGCTACTCTAGAGGCTGAGGAGGGAGGATTGTTTTTAGGGAAGGAGTTTGAGGTTGTAGTACACTATGATTGCACACCTGTGAATAGCCACCACACTCCAGTCTGGGCAGCATAGCAAGACTGTCACTTAAAAAAAAATTCCTGTAAAAGGAAGATAAACAAAGACTATGAATAGTCACTAACCAAGCAAGAAATTTTATTAGAATAATTACTAGCTCAATAATTATCAAAGTAGGGCTTAATAACACATTATTAAGAGGTTCAGTTGGACTGATGCTCAAAAGTGCTAATATTAGGTTTATGGAGTTGGATCTCCATGGGTGCTTACAGTCAGCTCTGCTCACTTAAACACAAAGGCTTTCTTTGTTCTCAGTATCACCTGAGCTACTTCTGCACCAATTACTCACTACTGGACTTCTGGAAACAGTTGACATAGACCTATTTCAGGAAACCAGGTATACAGTTGACAGAAACAGCCTCATAATATGGATATATTTACAGCTTTCTTAAATCTCAGATATTTATTCTAGGTTTAAAGTTTCTCCTGGTACCAAAATTAATCAGCCCCTATACAGAATATTCCATAGAGAAGGTACTCAAAAATGAAAATAATTTTTATTAACATATTTTTGCATTTGAGCCAACCCCAACTTGTAAAATTTAAAAATTACTGTACTGGCAGTGCCAATACAAACTTTGTATTCCTAAAATTAGCACCAAAGTAGTGCAAAAATGTGTTAATATGTAGATATTTGTGATATTTACAAAAGAAAAGTGAACAGAAATTGAATTTCCCAGTTCGGGTCAATGCTCACATAGATTAGGCAATGAAACATTCTGGAACACCTTTTTATAACTATTCCAAATAAGAATTTGGAAACCATAAAACAATAAAATCCAAACAAAGGTGCATTAGGATAACTGTAAATGCCTTTAAGTAATGATTTGTAACATTGTATAAGGGTCTTAAATAAACCTAGCATTTTATTACCAGGCACATTCTTAACATTCCCCAGATTTTTACAAGAGGAATTTAACTGAGCTATCTGTAACATTTAGCTTAGCTAATCATTTACGTTTCTACCCAGAAATACATACGAAATACATTATCATATCATATCAAATACATATCAATACATTATCAAAGTAAATATGGTAGCTATGCACTGGGAGTCCTTTTGGAAACAAATATATCAGATCTTTATCAAAAATTGATTAACACATTTAAATACTTCGAAAAGCAGGACCTTGTACTATTATACAGAAGGTGTTTTATTCAGATTGTTATATGAATTTTTTTCTCCCATCTTCAGCTTCTTATATCTTCGTTTTTCATTATCTCACAAAACACAAATTCTTCCCTAAATGACACTCGATTGATAAGTTATTAATGTTAGTTTAAATAAACTTATTTTTCTTGGATTGTTGCACGTTCTTCCCCTTTAGAAAGCTACGTTGAGGATTTTTTTTTCCCGGTTAGCTTTATGTATGTCCTCAAATAAGAAAATTAAGTGCTATTGTTTTCACAAATGGCTATGTAGCATTGCTTCTGAATCATTTGCTTGTTAATTAAAGGATAACCCAGATAGAAGTTAAATGGAGTAGTCATGGCCTGCCTTGGTATTTTAGAAAATATTGGCCACCAGTTAACACTGCAACTTATCAGATATCTACCTGCCCAACTGAGACGGTAGGTTTGAAAGTATACAAATAAAGAATATACATCATGATGAACAATTCATTCAAAAACTTTGAACAATTTTATGGGGAAAGACATTGTATGCTACATTTTTTAACCTACAAGGCATCATAAAAAATTAACTATGAAAAGATTTGTTGGCTGGCTTTATTTAATTACTGGGTTTTTTTTAACGCCATCTGAGCTTATGTTTCAAAGACTGGCCCAGTATGGTAGCTCATGCTTATAATCCCAGCATTTATGGTAGGCCTAGGCAGGAGGATCACTTAAGCCCAGGATCACCAGCCCTGGCAACACAGTGATACCCCCATCTCTATTCTATTTTTTTAATTTGGAAAAAAAAAAAATGCAAGACAGGCTAGACTAGAGTGAGAGGAATGAGGCACTAGCCTTACTTAAAATTTAGGGGAATACCAAATAACACAGTGATCAAGATGTATCATATCTTAATGCAATCTTTTTAAAAATCAAAATTAAAACCAAAAACAGTCATGAGAAACAATATAACAAAAATTTAAACAAAGATCCAAAGAGGTCCGCATTCTGTCATGTTGCCGAACTAATATTACTATTATTCGTTTGACTCTAGGTGAAAGAAATAGGTAAGGAATCTTGCTGTTTTCTTCTTCGTTATAAAGATAAAAACAGATCTAAACTTAATATCTCCAGCTCATGGCATCATTAGTTTAGTGATATTTTAGTCAAAATTAGTGAATAGTAACCATTATTTCCTACCATCTACACTTACAATATGTCACTTAATTTCAAGGTCATTATCTTAACTATGAATCTTCCTAAAGTACTTGGAAAACTAAAGGGAAGTTTAAGAAGTAATCCATTTCAATTTGCTATGTTTGTGGCATATTTCCATCATTCAGGGTTATTTTACTTGCTTCTGAGTTTATTATATAAATATAGATACACCCCCAGCTACATAAGACATTTTCTTTTAGTATTTTGGGATGGGGGAATTTTTCTAGAATACGAAAAAAAGGAAAATATCATCTATAGATATTTTCTTTTAGATTTTCCTTATACATAACATAGGAATAATTTATTTATTGAATAATTGATTTCATTCTATATAGAGCTATCACTACATTTCTTTACTTTCTTATGTAGCAAAACTCCTTAAAAGAGTGGTCTACACTTGATATTGTTTCAAACTTCTTCACATTGTTTCTCTTCTTAAACTTTTTATCATAAAATAACTTCAATTTATCAAAAATCTGCAAGAATACTCATATACTGTTTCTCCATATGCACCATTTGTTATATTTTGCAATCTTTGCCTTGCTGCAATACATTTTTTTCTTAACACTTTATTGTACATATGCCACTTTATCACTAAATACTTCAGCATGTATTTTCTAACAATGAAAGCATTCTTTTGTAACCACACTTCAATTATCATTCAAATAATATGTTTGGGGTATTTCTGGGCAATCACTGTGATGTCAACACTCAAGTTTTAAAAGGCACATGTGAAATGAGTATTAAAATATTTATAAATATGAATGTCTCATGCATAAATCTGTATCCAAAATTATCCTAATAATGTCATTTATGAAATTTTTTTCTGATACAGAATCCAGTTAAGGGTCATGCATTGCATTTAGTGCACTGTCTCTAGTATTCTTTATTATGAAACAATACCTAAAGCTGTCTTTGTCTTTCATGATATCGACATTTTTTAAGAGCGCACAGGCTGATTGTTTTGTGGAGTGTCCTTCAACAATTTTGTCTAATGTTTCCTCTTTATTAGAATCAGATGTGCAATTGGGGCAGGAACACAATATGTGTGAGGTTGTATCCTCAGTGCATTACATTAAGAAGAGCATGATGTCAGTTTCTGGTGGCATTAACTTGGATTACTTAGGAAAGATGATGCCCCCTCCACATTTTTCCACTAAAAAACTATCCATGTTTTTCTTCTCCAATATTAATAAGTCTTCTGTGGGTAAATGCTTTGATATTGGGTAATTACCCCATTGCTTTTTTAACTTTTCACTTAATAATTTTAGTATCCGTTAATGATTCTGGCCTGAATCAGTCATCACCATATTGGCTGCAAAATGGTAATTTTCCAACTATTATTTCTTCTACATTTATCAGTTGGCACATTCTACAAAGAAGAGATTTCACTTCTTCTTATTTACTTACTTACCTTATCACCAGTATGAACTCATTGGTTCTTACTTCAGCCAATGGTTTATAATCCATTCTTTTGTTATTCATTTTGAGGCTCAGATTTCCCATATTTTCTCAGACCCCTTGATGTTGTCACTTCTGTCATTTTTAAATGATTCCATCATTTTTTTAGTTCCCTCTTATTTTCTAGTATAACAAGATGCTACAGTTCATCTGGTACATTTTCCATCCCTGCCCTAGAACTGGCCATTTCACCAAGATAAATCTGGTGAAAAAGTCATATTTTAAAACCACAGTCTGGGTGCTAGGTGTGCTCATTGCTACCAGAGTGTTGCTGCTTCTAGGCATACAATAAAATGTGCTCAAGTACTGTGCATAGTTCATGGCCAACTCTGTCTTCAAGGTACCTGACCCATTAGCAGCATTTAATTTTGATGATCACATCTTCCTACTGGCAATACAATCTTCATGAAGCTTCTAGGAAATGATATTCTCTTGGCTTTTCTCTGTCCTCATGGGATACTCCTTCCCAGTCCTCTTTAATTTGCCCTACTTTTCTCTAAACCCATCTAAAGTCAAGGTAGAGTCTATAATTCAGACTTTGATCCTTTTCTCGTCCGTATCTATACTTACTCCCTAGGTAATCTCATCTGACAACTCTCAAGTTTTTATCTCAAGTCCAGTCTTCTCCCTCAAACTCTGGATTTTATATCCATTTATTTCTACTTAGCATCCTCACCTGCATCTCTGATAGATGTCTAGATACAACATGTGTAAAATCGAACCACTCCAGACCTGGTCCACCTATAGGTTGCCCTTGAATTATGCCTTTGCATGCATAATGCAGCCTAAATAACAAACTGAATTTGGTCAGTCACTGCCATCAGGGAGCACCATTGTTTCCTCTGCCTCTGCCATCTGTTGTGATTTTTGAGTTCCATAGAGGAAAGGGGGAGATAGGGGAAGGCAGGACAGAAGCCAAAATTACTTTACATATGAGCCATACATTTCCTACTAGACTGTTAAATTGACTCTACATTCAAAATTGGCAGCAGATGTCACTACTGTGGCCCTAGAGTGATTCATATAATTTCAGCTGAGATAAGAAATATCTTGACAGACATTCAAATAATGTGTTTGGGGTATTTCTGGACAATCACTGTGATGTCAACACTCAAGTTTTGAAAGGCACATGTGAAATGAGTATTAAAATATCTCTACTGGTAAGATTAGATTTTTATGGCAACCAGTAAGAGAGAATACACCATTAGAAAGTAAACACTCTCTGCTTCTTGTCAGGGGCATCCAGGTTACTTTTTGTGCTAAGATTATTGGTTCCTTTGCCAGTGATGTTCCTGGGATATTAGGAACCATTTCCTCACATGTAAACTGGTATATTCACAACCCTTCTAATTCAGGTGGAAAACATCATACAAGTGAGAGTGTGGGATGAGAACTTGGTCTAAATGTTTGAGTCTCAGTTCCACTATAGTAGAAAAAGAATAACTGCTCATTTCAAATGCATGCAGAACTGTGTGAATTTCACTTAGCATACCAGCATCATTAACAAGAAAATGAAATTCTTAATTCATATATTTCATGGTCTTCCAAAATTACATTCTGAAACACCTTGACATTTTAGTAAATGTAATGCATAAGAAATATAGTTAGGTCGGGTGCAGTGACTCTCTTCTATAATCCCAGCACTTTGGGAGGCCAAGGTGGGTGAATAGCTTGAGCTCAGGAGTTCAAGACGAGCCTGGGCAACATGGCGAAAACTTGTCTCTACAAAAAATGTAAAAATTAGCTAGGCATGGTGGTACATGCCTGTAGTCCCATCTACTCGGGAGGCTAAGGTGGGAGGATCGCTTGAGCCCAGGAGTCAGAGGTTGAAGTGAGCCAAGATTGCACCACTGCACTCCAAACTGGATGACAGTGTGAGACCCTGACTCAAAAAATAAGTAAAAAATTTAAAAAATATATCAGGTGTGTTCATGAAGCATTTCAAATGTAGAATTCAATAGACTATATTTTTAAAAGTATAGAAAGCATCCTCTAAATTTCTCTCCTTTTAATACATTATATTTTTACAGAGTGGAGAAAGTTGGCTCTCTTTTAAATATATAAATTTCTTGACTTGATGACTTTCCACAGATACAACATACTCAGGGGAGATTGGCACCAAGAAAAAGGTGAAAAGACTATTAAGCTTTCAAAGATACTTCCATGCATCAAGGCTGCTTCGTGGAATTATACCACAAGCCCCTCTCCACCTGCTGGATGAAGACTACCTTGGACAAGCAAGGGTAAGCTGACTGCCCCTGTCTCCTCACAGCAGGCCAGCGGCCAACAGTATGTGCCTCAGCCGATAGCACTGGTGTTGGAGTCCTACTCTGCCTCTTGAGGAGCTCTGTGACCCTGAGCTCATTATTCCATACATCTGGACTTATTCCTCTAATAGCAAATGAAATTAACAGAAACATCCCCCTTATGAGGTGCACGAAGTATAAACCATGTTTATATGCTTAATATACCCATGCCTAACTAGCCATTTTCATTTTTGTAAAGGTACGAAATATATTTGCATGATACTAAGTAAAGCAAAATTTTGGACTGGCAGATTACTAATGAAAGAATAACTAAAGTTTTTAATTTATTAAATTAGCGCATTGTAATAGCTACACTAAAAATAACCCAATCATTATCAACTCTTAATTCTACTTTAGGCTATTGATGCACTGCATTTTCCCTTTCATAATTTTTAATTCATTTGAATAAATCTTAATAACTCTACAATTACTTTTGTAATACATTGATCTGACTGAGGGTGGAAATTAATGTGTGACAATCTGCAAAAAGTGTTCAGGTTGTGTCTACCCCAAACTGCCAAAGGAATTTAAATTTCAGCAATAAATGCCCCAGTTTAAACAGAAGTCAAAGATAGATTTTATAGCTTGCATGCTAAGTGATATTATACTATTTATATACTATTATGAAATATATACCACTGGCAAAGCCCAGTGCCTCATGCCTGTAAATCCCAGTACTTTGAGAGGGCAAGGCAGGAGGATTGCTTAAGCTCGGGAGGTTAAGGCTTCAGTGAGGTATGATGATACTACTGTACTCCAGCCTGGGGGACAGAGTGAGACCAGGTCTCAAAAAGAAAGAAAAAGAAAGAAAAGAAAGAAAAAGAAAAGAAATAAAAGAAAGAAAGAAGGAAGGAAGGAAAAAAGAAAAGAAAAGAAAAAAGAAAAGAGAGAGAAGAGGAAGGGAGGGAGGGAAGGAGGAAGCAAGGAAGGAAGGAAGGAAGGCAGGCAGGCAGGCAGGCAGGCAGGCAGGCAACTAATATGTGCCATGAGCAAATGAACAGCAAGTAATGTCAAAAGAGCTAATTCCCAATATTAGGCCTCCAAAAGGATAAAAAAAATCATTCCTAACAACTTAAGGTCTGATATTGGGCAATTTTTGAATGTTTGCTTGTTTGTTTGCTTATGAGAGGAGAACAAGTCTAAGCTTCCCCAGCCCTGGAATATCACTGACAGAGCACTCTTGGTGGTGTCTCTCCTCTAAGCAGCCACCTTTCAAGAAAGGTGGTGTGAGATGTGGAAAGGACAGAGGGCTGGAAGTCCAGCTATCAGAGGCCAAGTCCTGGGGCTGCCTTCAATATTGTGTGAGTTAGGTAAAAGTCTCACACAATCTAAACCTCAAAAATAACCTAATATCCCTTCATTTTTCTGATGTGTTGTGAGGGTATTTTTGTGTCACGCTGGGGCATTTGGATTTTATTGTAGGACATAGGAAAAACATTCAATTGTACTAAATGATATTATGCGAGGATTTTCAACTTTTTAATTGTTTAATCCACTGTATCTCAAAGTAAATGTTTGAGTCTCCAATGTGATTCATTTGCGTGCTGTTTGTTGTTTGCCTTTTCAGCATATGCTCTCCAAAGTGGGAATGTGGGATTTTGACATTTTCTTGTTTGATCGCTTGACAAATGGTAAGTTACCCAAAAGAATTCTCACTAAAATATATACCATAAAATGGGATTAATTTCATGAAAAACAAAATTTATTTTTAAACATTGCTATTCGTTTTTCCTTCTTTCCCCATTTTCATAAATCTACAGCTACTGAAGAAGGAGCTGGGTAAGGGAAAATCAACTCAAATGAAGAATAAGGACTGAATTTGACCTTAGAATCTTTTTTTTTTTTTTTTTTTTTTTTTTTTTTTGAGACGGAGGCTCGCTCTGTCGCCCAGGCTGGAGTGCAGTGGCCGGATCTCAGCTCACTGCAAGCTCCGCCTCCCGGGTTCCCGCCATTCTCCTGCCTCAGCCTCCCGAGTAGCTGGGACTACAGGCGCCCACAACCGCGCCCGGCTAATTTTTTGTATTTTTAGTAGAGACGAGGTTTCACCGTGGTCTCGATCTCCTGACCTTGTGATCCGCCCGCCTCGGCCTCCCAAAGTGCTGGGATTACAGGCGTGAGCCACCGCGCCCGGCCTTAGAATCTTAAGACAGTTTCCTTGTGACCTTGATCATCCCAAAGGAATTTAGAAACCACAGATTAGATTCTTTTCTTGCAGAATATTTTGGCCACATCCAAAAGTAGGGAGTTCATTGTTAGTTGATGAAAACTAGAAACAAAAGTATATCTGATCAGCCCTGACTTTTACTGGGCAGGGTGCTTGTGCAGTTTTATTAAGTGAGCTAAGTCTGCCCTGTTGTGGGTATTGCTCAAATATGTTTGACATCATCAGAAGAAAACAATTGCTGAGGAAAGACTATAAAAGCTTAGGCTGCAGCCAAAGGGAAAAGTAAACATCCTCATTGGTGTCACTTCTTAAGTTTTTGTACCTATAAAGACCTTCCTTAAGAAAATAATAAAAAATCTATTATATTTTTATCTGGCCATTAAACAAAGGCTGATGACTTTGAGGGCCAATGAAAAACACCACATTTAATGCTGATGTTGATAGGCCTCATCATTTGCTAGACTTGTGCTTAAAGTCATTATATATGGTTTTCTCATCATTCTATTACTTGGCAAACAATATGCAGTTGAGAGAAATATAGCCTAAGACCATGAAATGGACCTTTACACTGTGGAAAGCAAACTAGATCACAAAGAGATGAATCCCATAATTTTGCATGTCATTTTGCTCAAATCAACTGAGAAATGGGTACTGGTAAACTAAGTTACCTGTGAACAAAAGAACTTGTTAAATGGTGTTTGTTTGAAAGAGAATATCATCATGACTCTTATAGACATATGAAATGACCACATGTCAGAGATTTTCAACTCAATTAGAGAGCCAGTAAGATGCTACAACTGGTTCAAAGGAGAAGTCAAAGAGCCTCACGTGTATATGAAGTATATACCACACATATCTAAGAAATGCTGAAATTGATTTATAAGTAGGTACAAAATCGAGAGGGGGAAATAAATTGTATTTCCACCTAACAGATTTCATTTCCCATATGTTTTCTTCCAGAGTTTCAGGTCTTATGTATAAGTCTTAAATTCATTTAGTGTTGATTTTTGTATACAGTGAAAGATGAGGGTCTAATTTCATTCTTCTGCATGTGGATATCCAGCTTTCCCAGCAGCATTTATTGAAGAGACTGTCCTTTCCCCAATGTGTTTTTGGTGCCTTTGTCAAACATTAGTTGGCTGCAGAAGCATGAATTTATTTCTGGGTTCTCTGTTCTGTTCCATTGGCTTCATTGTCTCTGCTTTTAAAATTCAAAATCATTATTCCTAAATAAAAAATATTTCTTGAATGCTTACAAGTCATTACAGCTTCAATTTTGCATCTCTGCTGACTTGAATTCTAAAATAGCTCATAGTCAGATCTCCTCTTGAGTGATTTTCCATAGGAAGAAGAATAGGCTATGATTATTAAGCAATATGGTAGTTTAGATACACCTGTAAATGGAATCGTCAATTGGAAGTGACTTACGGAATATTTCAAGTGGCCATAAGCTGTGTCTTTAAAAAAAATACACATGTACACGTGTATTTGTGTGTGTGTGTGTGTGCGTGCGTGTGTGTGTGTGTATGTATCCCCGACACCCCAATAGGCAGATTCCTTCTAACTCTTAATGTCTTCATTGCCTTTGGTGAAGGGAGAAGGTCTGAGCTAATTTTACTTGTACAATAAGAAAAAACCTAGGATCAGATCATAGTAATAATATGCTCTATACTTGAATAATTTCACATCCAAAGGGAAAAAAATTCTATCAAAGAAACTTTATTACAGAGATTTTGGATCTTATTGTCAATCTTGATATTTTAGTGATGGTCAAAATGAGTTAAAGTAAGTGACTGTTTTCCTACAGGAAACAGCCTGGTAACACTGCTGTGCCACCTCTTCAATTCCCATGGACTTATTCACCATTTCAAGTTAGATATGGTGACCTTACACCGATTTTTAGGTAAGTCCTTGTTTTCACATTTTTAGCCCCATTCTCTTGAATAATGGCAATGCATAATACTCTTTAACATAAAGTGGTAAGAACCATAGGACGATAGATGAAGACCTCCAACTAATCTTAAATGATCTCATCTTACTTTTAAAACATGGCTTGTTCATCCTAAATCATTTAAAAAGTGTTTGATCACAAACAACTTGGGGGTTAGGGGTGCTGACCCCCTGTGTAGTCAAAAATCTGTATATAGCTTTTGACTAGAAGCCTTACCAATAACCAACAGTTAATTAACACATACTTTGTATGTTCTATGTATTATTTACTGTATTCTTACAATAAAGTAAGGTAGAGAAAAGAAAATGTTATTTTAAAAATTACGGGGAATCCCAGCACTTTGGGAGGAGAGCAGATCACAAGGTCAGGAGTTCGAGACCAGCCTGGCCAGCATAGTGAAACTTTGTCTCTACTAAAAATACAAAAAAAAAAAATTTAGCCAGGCTCAGTGGCAGGTGCCTGTAATCCCAGCTACTTGGGAGGCTGAGGCAGGGAGAATCGCTTGAACCCGGGAGGTGGAGGTTGCAGTGAGCCGAGATCGTGCCACTGCACTCTAGCCTGAGTGACAGAGCAAGACTCTGTCTTAAAAATAAATAAATAAATAAATAAATAAATAAATAACAAGGAAGAGAAAATGTATTTACTATTCATCAAGTGGATGTGGATCATCATAAAGCTCTTCATCCTCATCATCTTCATGCTGAGTAGGCAGAGGAAGAAGAGGAAGAGGAGTGGTTGGTCTTGTTGTCTCAGGGGTGGCAGAGGCAGAAAAATCTGAGTACAAGTGGACTCACGTGGTTTAAACCCATGTTCTCAAGGGTCAAGTGTAGTTATGTTTATAATAAATTATATGTAAAGAAAACCATCAGGAACATACAATTTTCAAAGAAGATACTTGTCTGCTGACATATTAACAAACCTCCAGCAGCATGTGCCTCAAATAATTCTAATCAGGACATGAGTTATTGAAAATTTTCAATAGGCTTTTTAAAAAATAATAATAACTACCATTTGTGTAGTGCCCACGATGAGCAGAGTACTTTTGGCAAGTTATTTCTAACCATTTAAACAAATCTGCAAGTAGGATGTTATTATCACCATTTGTCCCATAGTTTAGAAGAGGTACAAAGAGGCTTCATTACTTGCCCAAGGCCAACAGCTAGTAAGTGGCAGAATATGAGTCCAAGCCTAGCTCTGTTGACTTGGGAGTCCACCATCTTTCCACTCAACTCCATCATTACTCTGTATCAAAAGGCAGCCTCAGTTCTTATTTAAATTTGTGTGTATTCTTATTTATCGGCAAGTGAATTTTTCAGGGCACATTTCTAATCACCAAATGACTTTCCTCCGCCATTTAGCATGTTTCTGGCTTCTTTTTGACTTGCCACATGGCTGTACTTTGATTTTGGAAGCTGACTTAATGCCATCAGAAGAAAATAACAGGCGTGACAATAATAACGGGAGCCACACCCAGGTTTCTATGGTGCTTACATCTGCTGGAAGCTCTTCCAAGGACTTGCATATATTAGTAAACACATTTAATTCTTATTCCACTTTGAGCTCAGAGTTATTGCTATCCCCATTTTACAAAGGAGGAAACTGGGGGAACTTGCAGCTAAGTAACTTGCCCAATACAGACATTAAAATGATAGAGGATTTAAATATAATTGTAAAATATACCTGCTGAATATAAGGTATGTGCAACGCAACAGAAATATTTGAAACCAGTCACAACGTGGCTCATTTCCAGAAATCCAAATAACCTCAAGCTGATTGTATTTTAATTGATGGAACAAAGTAATGGCCATGCATAGGGCCAAATAATTTTGATTTGTCCAAAAAGGGAGATACAGATATGGAAACTTTGGACATGTGTATCTACCCAGAAAATATGTAAAGAATACAAAGACTTGACAACAGAATTAATACCATAATCCAGAGCCAGATTCATAGCAATGGCCTGAGAGAATCTGGCTGTACTTGCAAAGCAGGACACTCTATAGACACTGAATATATTGCATCCTAAGCATCGCCTTGGTTATGAGCTGAAGCAGGCTAGTGTCTTCCATAAATAGCAAACCAAAATTGCCTTGTCTGTGTCTCTACTTGGTTCCAAGAGCACTCTAAGCCTTGCATTAGATTGCAGGAGCATGAAAGATGATACTCTAACTTGAATAAGGTAGAAATAAATGCAAGGAGTCCACAGTTGGATCAAGGCAGTACTCTGAATCTCTGCCCTAAGAGGCCCTGATTTGCTTTCATTGGTATTTGTTATTCAAGTGTTAAACCAGTCTTTGGATATCAGTATTCTGATGCTACTAGGGCTCTTTGAAGGAAACCTCATTTGTGGCATATTATTTATAAATGGCAGAAACTCAGACTATCGTGTGAGATAAAGTTGTCCTTTTCCTACATATTTATTTTTCCTATGAATGACAGCCTTTATGAAAGTCAGAAAGGTAGGATTTATGAAGGAGGTGAGAAATCCCAAGGCTTCACAAATCCTTTTGGCCTTTCTCCTCTCTGCTGTCCATCTCTGCTCTCTGCTAAAAACAGCCTAGCAGAACTGCCAAGCTTGCAAACCACGTTTATTTTTAAAGCATCTCTATGCTGCACATTTTGGAGGCACTGATATTTTTAAGCAAAAAGCACCCACAGTAAGTCTAAGCTAGTACACCACTCCTATTTGGGTTTTAGTTGATTGAGTTATCTGTTTACCTCCCAGTCATGGTTCAAGAAGATTACCACAGCCAAAACCCGTATCACAATGCTGTTCACGCAGCTGATGTCACCCAGGCCATGCACTGCTACCTGAAAGAGCCAAAGGTAAGATGACCCAGCTGCCTTCTCAGCCACCTGGAAATGCCAAGGAAACTAGCTGCTGGGCCCAAATTACCCAACATATCTGAGTAACTATGTTATGTGTCATTAACAATGTGAACACAAATTATGGATATTAAGTTTCCAGTATCAGCTCTGAAAATCTTACAATGTTCATGAAAAAGAATGGGACTCATCTGAGGTTTTCTTTCATATTTTGTATATTTTTGAGGCTGCATTAGGACAAAAAAAAAAAACTTCCTCTCTATGGCAAGCTACATCTTAGGTATCTTCAACAGTACATAGAATTAGCTCCGTGCCTTAGATCTCTGCCACAAACAGCACCAGCATTGAACTTTGCTGGGAAAAGTCTCCTACCACATGAGTTTTGATCAACAAATGGAATCAAAGCTCCTCAAGTCTGATGTTCTATTTCCTACTGAGCCAACTGGATATCCTGATTCAGGGCCCAAGAAAACTTGTGAATGTCAAAGACCTCTTAGCAAGCATGTTCTGATGCAATAAACCAATCCAAAGTTAAAAATTAAAAACATCATAATAATGCTCAATACTCAACATTCAGGCAGTCCTTAGCTGTATCAAGTCTGTTGGTACAAGGTACAGGATGAGTTTGCTTAAGGTTTCTGGAAAATTATATTCTAAGACTGTTGAGTTCAATCTGTTTTTAACATCCCCCTACATACATGGATGCTTTGACAGTAACCACTAAATGTTCAGATGTCAAGCAGGCACTCTCAGGGCAAAGCTGAGTGGGTGCCTCATCCCTGCAACATATCCCAAGGACATTAATGGCTCTGTTTTTTAATTTCCAAGTAGTCTAAGCATTGCAATATGTCATGCAGTTGTATTTTTAAAGTTAGTATTGGATTCCCATGTCTCTGCTTATTTTCCTAGCTAAACAGAAAATCACAGATTCTCATACATTCTCCCACTATTTATTATACATTGAAAAAAATGCAGATCTTACAAGTCGGCCCACTTCTTTCAAAGTGGCAAAGATATATTAGACAGTTGAAATACACAAATGATTTTTTATTAGGCCCATCACATGACTTCAACTTTTTTCTTCATTTACACATTTCTCTAGGAACAAGGCTGATTTTAGGCCCTGTCTTTTCCCTATCCACCCAACAGCAGTGTTGCCAACAAGCAATGCCATCACAACAACAAAACAAAACAGAGTGGAATAGGAAGAAGGGAATACCAGAATGATCTACACAATTTGAGTTTACCCAATTATTTTCCACACAGTCCTTTCCTTTTTGCCTGTGATTTCATGTGACTGTCACCTCATTTAATGCTTCAAAGGGTAAAGGTCTGGCTGATAGGCTTAAACAATGCCATGATGATCCATTGTGTTTGATTTAGCCAAAATGATTATGAGCTTATTTGTGAAAACATACCAATCTCCCAATTTGTTTTTTTAACAGCTCGCCAGCTTCCTCACACCTCTGGACATCATGCTTGGACTGCTGGCTGCAGCAGCACACGATGTGGACCACCCAGGGGTGAACCAGCCATTTTTGATAAAAACTAACCACCATCTTGCCAACCTATATCAGGTAAGGGAGCCCAACCTGGCGCCAGACACAGTATGGTCAATTGCCTTAGGCCTGGTGCTCAAGCCCGAATCTCGCCCATGGAGAAAATCTTCTTTTAGGGTTAGCCTCAATGATGGAGACCACATCCAAAGAGCATGGGTTTGAAATAGGCCCAGCATATCCTGCAAGGGAGATTAAATTAATTTACAAGGATATCCAAGGAATTCAATTTGCTCCAAAGCAGGTTTGAAATTGTCTTAAGTTGAACAGGATCCTTGAACCTCCCCTCTCATGGTCTGAGAATATCTGTCTCCATGGAGACTATCTTGTACATAATGGCCAGTTAAAGCCAGTTCCTGCAGGACTGCCGTGGATATTTCCGAGGTGCAACCCTAATTCAGACTTGACTCTGGAGCCATTTCTGAACTGTGTTGGCCTCTGAGTCAGAGATATGTTATTAAAGACAATAGGCATACTTCATTGTTGTAAAATAGTTGAGCAATATGAGAAGGTTGGCCTGAAGAATTCTTCTCTACAATATTGTTTCAGATATTAAGCCCTAGATCATAAATGAGTTACTTCCAGAATTTTCAATGTGGTTCTTTGAATACCTTCAGCTGTCATTAACAAAATCATTTCACACAAGAGAGTCACTGATATCAGTTTTAGTAGATCTTTTGAAAAAAAAAAATGAGTGCTGAAAGAAATCCTGGCAGATGCCCATAAAACAGCTGCATTAAACAAGATTTTGCAACTTGAGGATGCATTTTTTTTTTCAATAAAGTACAATTGGAACATGAAAAGAAGCCTTTCTCCATCCAGTTGATTAGCTTTGGGCACAGATAGGAAACAGGTTTCCAAGACATATATGTTTACCTAGCATATACTTCAATTCTGAGCTCCCTTGAGCTGCCAGCCAGCACCTAGAGCTGGGATAGATATGGCCACGTAGAGGAGACAGGATAATAGAACCAAAAAAGCCTTTTGATGGTGACCTAAAATCTAAACAAAGATTTTAAAAAAGCTAAAACTTAATTTTCTAAACCATCTCAGCAGCAAAATGTATTGCTTGAGAAAAGACACAGATATTTAACTAGGGAAAAAATGAATGACTATTGTGAAAACCCCCAAAACAAGTTTTTTTCCCCTCCTGTCAATTTTGACTTTTTCAAATGTCATTTATTAGAAAAAGAAAATCAGTCAACAAGGTTGGCTACTCAGTCCAGTAACATATAATGTAAATGTTTACATGATTCTAATTTCTCATCATCAAATAAATCCTACCAATGACATTTCAGAGAGTAACTACTGCTATTGACTGATTTGTACATAAAAACCAAGGTCATAAAACTACACTTTCACATGTAATATACGAAGAACATGTAGCAAGTTCTTATTTAGAGAGGAATTCAGAAAGAAATATGCTAAATATTAAAGAAAGACATAAAAACAAGAAAATAAGTATAGAATTTCATTAGTAAGTGAAGAATTACATGCTCACTGATGATTAACAAAAATTGATTCTCAGAAATACCCCAATCTATCTGATTCAGATACTAAAGATTTTCTCGGAAAAATTGATTTTTTTCTCAAACTTTTGAAGTGAAGATAGTTTTTAATAACATTTCTTTTCTTTTTTTTCTTTTTTTTTTTTTTTTTTTTTTTTGATGGAGTCTGGCTCTGTCACCCAGGCTGGAGTACAGCGGCTTGGTCTCAGCTCACTGCAACTTCTGCCTCCTGGGTTCAAGCGATTCTCCTGCCTCAGCCTCCTGAGTAGCTGGGATTACAGGCGCCCACCACCATGCCAGGCTAATTTTTGTGGTTTTAGTAGAGATGGGCTTTTGCCATGTTGGCCAGGCTGGTCTCTAACCCCTGACCTCAGGTGATCCACCCACCTTGGCCTCCCCAAGTGCTAGGATTACAAGCGTGAGCCACCACGCCTGGCCTATTTTCATCTTTTTATTAAAAATGAACACTCTAATACAACCAAGTTCTACAGGCCTTTTCAATGCAACATATAGTCACATATTTTTAATCAGCAATATAAACTTACTGCATATATTGCAATATATGGCTGATTATCCAAGTCCTAGAAGTTCAAAGATGAATGAAACACAATCTCTGCCCTCAAACATTTGTTCAAACTCAGATGCTCAAAATGAGCAAAATCCAAGCAAACTTAATCCCAATTTGAAAGAGGTTTGAGGGATTAGTTCATGTTGATACAATTGTTTTTTTAAAATCTTTAAAGCGTAGATACTTGTGCTGTTCTTTGTATCCAAAGACGTTACTAGAATAAAGTGAGCTACTGGTTTGATTTTTTTCTCCCCCCACAGTAGTAAATTTATTCTCTAATTCTCTGGCCTTGTCCCTGTAAGGAAAGAGAAGAGAGAGGGATCCATGTATGTGTCTCTGTGTGTGTGTGTGTGTCTGTGTGTGTGTGTGTCTGTGTGTGTGTGTGTCTCTGTGTGTGTGTGTGTCTGTGTGTGTGTGTGTTTTCAGAAACAGGGTCTTGCTTTCTCACCCAGGCTGGAGTGCAGTAGTGCGATCATAGCTCACTGCAGCCTGGAATTCCTGGGCTCAAGCAATCCCTCCACCCCAGCCTCCCTAGTAGCTGGGACTACAGGCACCTGCCACCACACCTAATTCTGTTTTTTGTAGGGACAGGGTCTCACTATGTTGCCCAGGCTAGTTTCGAACTCCTGGCCTCAAGTGATCATCCCACCTCAGCCTACCAAAACATTAGGATTACTGTCATGAGCCACCTGGGACTACAGGCCTGAGCTACCATGCCCAACCAAGAAGGATCTCTTTGATGATGACTAGGGAGAAATTGAGGTATAGGTCTAGGGACCACATTCAGGACACTACCTGTATCAGTCACCTGTTCAACTGGTCTTAGGATCTCTTGGAGGCTGTAGATCCATGTCGTTTAAGATTTCAGGACAAAGTTAAAGGCAAGGCAGTATCACATAGCACCATACAGATATCTCCAGTGTTCTACAGCTGGCTAGAATACAAGCTGAAACTTTTCTTAGCCAAATTGGTACTTGTAAATACTGAAAGTAAAAATTATTTAAAAGGACTTGAAAATAATAAGAAATTTCAATTTTGTCAAAAAATTATGATCCCTTTTTTTTGGCTACATACCATCACTATTAACTATACTAAGGAACATCAAA
Organism: Theropithecus gelada; assembly: GCF_003255815.1. NCBI lineage: Eukaryota > Metazoa > Chordata > Mammalia > Primates > Cercopithecidae > Theropithecus > Theropithecus gelada. The sequence continues at coordinate 160,885,583 of NC_037671.1, forward strand.
AAGATGAAAAACATTTCTTTCAAAAAGTTCAGTTCAACAAACTATTTAACTAACCTTTGTTCAACACTTACTATGACCCAAACACTATGCCAAATGCCTTTGATGTCATATATTATTAATCTTCACAATAGCCCAGTGGCTATTGATACTTGGGAAATGTGTTTTTCTTGAAAATAAGCAGATAATAGTAGAACTGGAATTAGAACTCAACTTTTTGGTTTCCAGAGCCAAAGTGCCTAAGAACTATGCATACTGCCTCTGAAATTCATACTGATCACCTACCGTGTGCAAGAAACTAACAGCTCTCCTACAATCCTCCTATTGTAGTGAGGCAGACAAGAGGGTTCTAGAAAAGTGATCAAGGCCAGGAGCAGTGGCTCACGCCTGTTATCCCAGCACTTTGGGAGGCTGAGGCAGGGGGATCACTTGAGGTCAGTAGTTGGACAGCCTGGCTAACACGGTGAAACCCCATCTCTACTAAAAATACAAAAATTAGCTGGACATGGTGGCACATGCTTGTAATCCCAGCTACTTGGGAGACTGAGACAGAAGAATCACTTGAACCCAGGAGGCGGAGGTTGAAGTGAGCCAATATGGCACCACTGCACTCCAGCCTGGGCAACAGAGGGAGACTCCGTCTCAAAGAAAAAAAAAAAAAAAAGAAGAAGAAGAGAAAAGAAAAGTGATCTAAAGTGTGAGAGGCTTGATAGATACTTTAAAGTATTTAGCTACAAACGAATGTGATGGGAAGACGGGGGAAAGGGAAACTGATTCTGCAGATAGTTTCAGGGGGAAAATAAAGAGCATAGAAAAAGAATGCTATAAATTGGGCCTTAGAAAGTTTGAGTAGACCGGGCGTGGTGGCTCACACCTGTAATCCCAGCATGTTGGGAGGCCAAGGCGGGCGGATCATGAGGTCAGGAGATTGAGACCATCCTGGCTAACACGGTGAAACCCCGTCTCTACTAAAAATACAAAAAATTAGCCATGCACGGTGGCGGGCGCCTGTTGTCCCAGCTACTCGGGAGGCTGAGGCAGGAGAATGGCGTGAACCCGGGAGGCAGAGATTGCAGTGAGCCCAGATCATGCCACTGCACTCCAGCCCGGGCAACAGAGCGAGACTCCATCTCAAAAACAAAAAAAGTGTAACATTTTTAATAGCTGAGATGAAAATAAGGCATTAGAGGCAGGATGAGCTGATGTACTTTTAGGATTAAATTCCACAACTCCAGAATAACTGAAAATGGAATGTCTGGTGGCCTTTAGCTGAGTATGGTCCTGCCATCTACAGCCCCATCTCTGATCAGTGTCTTGTGCCTATCATGATTCCGTACCCATGCTCTCTTTTGTAGTAACTTCAGATTAGTTGGACAGGACATGACCTGGATCAAGAAATCTTTACTCCGCATTATGTTATAGATGAGGAACTGGCACAAATCTTCAAGTTTTCAATATCAAAGGGAAAAAAGATAACGTTACATAATATGTAAGCTGAGCAAAACCAACCAAAATACAACACATGATATTTTAAAATCTTTGCAAATGTAGCCTTTTAGCCTCTCAAGGGCCTGTTTGCTGAGATACAAATGGGCTTTCAGGGAGCTATTTGCAAATTTTCACAGGATGTCTGTATGAAAATTTGTCTAGGAAGAGGGTCTATAACTTACTCTCATCAAATTTTAAAATGAGTTGCAGATTCTGAAAATGTTAAGAACCATGGTAATGAATGAAAAATATATATGTACATATATACACAAAAATTATGCATGCACATTTGGTCAACAAGAATACCGTAGAGAGGATGTGCCAGGAATTATGTGGCTTGGGGAACACCCTGTGCGTGACTTTGCTACAATCCAGACTTATTATAAATGAGATAAAATGGAAGAGGGCTTCCTCTCCCTCCTTCTGTTGTCTGTGCTCTTTTAGTTCTAATAAATAAGAAGATCATTGCATAACATCCAGCCTGTTATTCTGCCCTGAGATAAAGAGAGAGAAGGGCAGCTGGAGTGAAGGTCAGGTCAGCGGGCTCCCTCCCATGGTCTGTTCTCTGGGCGGGACTCACTCACTGAACTGCCAACCAAGTTCAACATGAAGGCACTGAAGGCACTTCCACTTGGCACCTCTCTCTTCAGACTGGAAGCAGTCCAGGTGTCCAGGATGGACTGGGAGGAAAAACAGCATGTGAGAAATAGAACCAAGAATTTACTTTCTGTTCCTTCACCCTCTAACCCACATACAGTTTTAATGGTGGGCTCGGCAACTGTGCAAAGTAAGCATTAAGTCACATACAACATTGGTGATTATAAATTGTAAAGGCATAACTTTCAGTTCAATTTTAAATTTAACTCCTTTCGATAGAGTCCAACAACATGGACTCTATCATTTACTCATGACAGAGCAGCCTTAAAATAATGACTTAAAACATTGTCCCATAAACATTTTATTTATTGCATTCTATAATATCTTGCAGAAGTTTATAATCGGTTTTCTCAGTCATTTATCACAAGCACTTAGAGGGGGTTCAGCATTTTGAACCACTTTTTATTCTTAATGAGTCTGAATCACAGACATGAAGTTGACCTAGCCAGGAGAATATTCCTTCCACGTGGTCCTATGACCCCCCCATCAAACAAACCTCTGCAAAGATTAACATAAGCTCACAATTTCTACAGTATGAAAGGTGTTTTTGGAAAGTAGTGCTAAAATTATAAAAGGAGCCTCAAATTTGACTTTCTGTTCCATAAAGTTTCTGCCATCCCCAATCTGAACCCCAGGCTTCTCTGCAGACAGCAATTGGTATCCCTGCTCCCTGCTCTCAGCTCAGTGTCTTGGACAGATGAAGAACAAATAAGAGAAAGACATCTTCAAACAGTCATTAAACAAGGCAGTGCTATCGTTTCTTCAAGGGCCAAGGTCTTGTTTAGGGCTCAAGGAGCTTCTATTCCACTGAGACCTCCTAGGCTGGGGCTCTCATAGCGTTACCAAGGAGATCACTTGGCTTGTTAGGGAAGAACTCAGCAGCCTCCATTATCTCCTAAAGTCTTTCACCTTGTTTCAGGAGCAATTAAAAATGAAAATACAGACAATGTTCCTGATGTTTTTCTTTCTGTATCCTCTGGATTTAAATTGTGCAATTAACTCTGGTTCCTGTTGTACCCCAGATTCAGTTTATCATCATCATTTGAAGTATTTTAATCAGAGAAAGTGTCCAACAAATAGAGGAAAAAGCAGTTTAAATCTGCCTTGTATGATAGCAACTCTGCTCGGCCAGATTCTGTTTGCCAAATACCCTCTTGACTTAATTTGAAAACCTGTGTTGGTGGTGTATTAAAGGCCAGGTACGATACTAGCAAACAAAGGGATTGTTTTGTTTTTAGGGTGAAAAATACTTGCTAATTCAGGCACAAAGGGAAATGACGCTTTTGCCTTAGAAGTTGGGTTTGTTTGTTTTTTTTCAAATTAAAGTTCGAATAGGTTTTGTTGTCACAAAGGTAGATGCTTACTCCTTCAACTTTAAGATGAAGATTACTCTTAAAACTGCAGGTAGGAACAGTTTGAGCCACTAGAACACATTGTCATCAGGATAATGTGAAATTACTGAACTGATACTTCTTAAAAGTAGACAGACATGGTACCTGATGTGGTATTCTAGAACCGGTTAGGGTTTCAAAGGATAGTAAATTGTATCCTCTCACCACGTGTTTAGATCTCCATGACCATTTCGGATGCTTTTCTTCTTTTTCTCAGTCTACCTTTGGTTGATATGAGTCATTGAGCCTCTGTGAAAGATGAGTCTGTAGGAGTAGAGCTGCTTCTTGCTAGGGAGGATACAGCATTCTTATCTCTGGCAATTCACTAAGAAATCCCAGTGTATGCAAGTCTGCTCGCCACCCCTAGGTTCAGGGCACCAGCATCATCCTCTCATCCACCTACTCTCAGCCTTGCCTGGTTTAGCCATTTTTCCACTATGAAGACAGAAGGAGTTTCCTGAAACTCAAATCTGACCACATCAATTCCTGCTTAAAACCCTACCATGCCTCAGGATTGAGTCCAAATGACTTAACACAATTTACCATCCCCGTTCTGATCTGACCCCTGCCATTCCTTCCAGCCTCACTTCCCACCATTCCCCTCCCAGGCTTCTGTGCATCGAGGCTGAACTTCCAGTTTCCCAAACATATCACTCAATCCTTTGTCCATTCAGCAGATATATATGGAGTGCTGAATATATGCTAGGTGCAGGAGTACAGAAGATGAACAAAACAAACAAAAAAGTCTGCTTTATTCTAAGGGAAACAGAAAGTAAGTAAAATATGTTTTCTATTAGAAAGTGATAATTCCTAGATAAAAACAAAACAAGATAAAGATATAAAGTATTCCTCTTTTTTACAGATCTTCACACCCATGCTCTTTCTTCTATTTGAATAAAATGTAATATTCCATGGTATATTTTACTCAAATACAATATACAATAGAGTATGTTGTCTGTACTCTCTGATTCCTCTCTAACTTGCTCATCCTTTTGATCTCAATTTGGACATATTTCCCTCCTGAAAGCCTTCTTTTTCTCTAAAATTCCATCTTAAAGCCCCTCCTATGTGATTTTCCAGTACTCTCTTACTTTCCTTATCACAGTATGTTTCACTCCAATCGCTATTGCCTGATTAGATGTCCACTTCCCAGACAGACAGTACATTTCTGGTCACCTAACTCATTCACTGTGATATCCTCAATACCCAGAACAGTTCTGATGTCCAGGGAATATTTAATAGCTTCTCCTGATTATTGCAGTCTTACTAAGAATACAGAGAATATACCATGCAGGAGTAGCAATGATTAAAAATTCTTGGAATGATCTCATTGCATCTTGGAATTGACAAATGCAAGCTGATACATGTTATTTCTTGAGTCATTTACCTAATCCTGTTGTCTGTGAATGAGTAGTGGGAGGCAACCAATTGCTGTAATAATTTTAAAATTTCTTTGGATTTTACCTGAGTCTAAGGATTTCACTACAGAAGATCCTAAATCTGGCTTCTATCAGATATTGACCAAAAATTCAAATAGGGCTCTTTCTTTTAACAGTTCTTTTAACTTTTGCAGCTACTGAACTTTGGGGTATCAATTACTCAGCAGCCATTCAACAAATATTTACCTATTTAAGTGGTACTGTGCCACATACCATGGCACAGAGATGAATACAATATGCTCCCTGCCCTCAATAGCAGTCATATATGGCCACAGTTTTCACACAGGGTATGTGTGCCCATGGGGATATGTGAAGACTTTCCAAGGGGTACACAGGCATAAACAGTGTTAACAGAATCCATTTTTAGGTCCTTAAACTGACCTGCCTGGAATGTGCTTGCAGGGCAGTGAAGCCAGTTCCACTTTTCCACTTACCTTTCACAGTTACCCTATTTCCACTTTCCAAAAGACAGACAGATGTCTGACTCATTCTAAGTTATATTTTATACTGATATGGGTATAAAAATACCAAAGGAACTGTATTAGTCCATATTCATGCTGCTATAAGGACACACCTGAGACCGGGTAATTTATCAAGGAAAGAGGTTTAATTGACCCACAGTTCCGCAGGGCTAGGGAAGTCTCAGGAAACTTACAATCATAGCAGAAGGGGAAGCAAACACGTCCTTCTTTACATGGTGGCAGGAAGGAGAAGTGTGAGCAAAAGGGAAAAAAACCCTTATAAAACCATCAGATGTAATGAGAACTCATGCACTATCACGAGAACAGCATGGGGGACCATCCCCATGATTCAATTACCTCCCACCAGGTCCCTCCCATCACATTTAGGGATTATGGGAACTACAATTCAAGATGAGATTTGGATAGGAACACAGCCAAACCATATCATTCTGCCGCTGGCACCTCCCAAATTTCATGTCCTTGCATTTCAAAACATAGTCATGCCTTTCCAACATTCCCCACAGTTTTAACTCATTCCAGCATTAACCCAAAAGTCCAAGTCCATAGTCTCATCTGAGACAAAGCAAGTCCCTTTTACCTAGGAGCCTATAAAATCAAAGCAAGTTAGTTACTTCCTAGATACAATGGGGTCACAGGCATTGGGTAAATACACCCATTCCAAATGGGAGAAATTGGCCAAAACAAAAGGGCTACAGGCCCCATGCAAGTCCACCATCCAATAAGGCAGTCATTAAACCTTAAAGTTCCAAAATGATCTCCTTTGACTCCATGTCTCACATCTAGGTCACACTGATGCAACAGGTGGGCTCCCATGCCTTGGGCAGCTCCATTCCTGTGGCCTTGCAGGGTACAACCTCCTTCCCAGCTGCTTTCACGGGATAGTATTGAGTGTCTGTGGTTTTTCCAGGTACACAGGTGCAAGCTATAGGTGGATCTACCATTCTGGGGTCTGGAAGACAGTGGCCCTCTTCTCACAGCTCCACAAGGCAGTGCCCCAGTGGGGACTGTGTGGGGGGGGCTCCAATCCTACATTTCTCTTCTGCACTGCCCTAGCAGAGATTTTCCATGAGGGTTCTGCCCCTACAGAAACTTATGCCTGGACATACAGGCATTTCCGTACATCCTATGAAATCTAGGTGGAGGTTCCCAAACCTCAGTTCTTGATTTCTGTGGACCCACAAGCTCAACACCATGTGGAAGCCGCTAAGGCTTGGGGTTGCACCTTCTGAAGCAATGGCCTGAGCTACACCTTGGCCCCTTTTAGCCACGGCTGGAGCTGAAGCAGCTGGGATGCAGGGCACCATGTCCCAAGGCTGCAGAGAGCAGAGGAACCCTGGACCCTGGCCCAGGAAACCACTTTTACCTCCCAGGCCTCCAGGCCTGTGATGGTTCAGGCTGCCATGGAGGTCTCTGATATGCCTTGGAGACATTTTCCCCATTGTCTTGGTGATTAACATTTGACTCATGACTTTTGCAAATTTCTGCAGCTGCCCTGAATTTCTCCCCAGAAAATGGGTTTTTCTATTGCATCATCAGCCTACACATTTTCCAAACTTTTATGCTCTGCTTCCCTTTGAATGCTTTGCCACTTAGAAATTTCTTCTGTCAGATACTCTAAATCATCTCTCTCAAGTTCAAAGTTGCACAGATCTCTAGAGCAGGGGCAAAATGCCACCAGTCTCTTTGCTAAAGCATATCAGAGTCACTTTTATTCCAGTTCCCAACAAGTTCTTCATGTTCATCTGAGACCATCTCAGCCTAGACTTTATTGTCCATATCACTATCAGCATTTTGGGCAAAGCCATGCAACAAGTCTCTAGGAAGTTCCAAACTTTCCCACATTTTTCTCTCTTCTTCTGAGCCCTCCAAACTGTTCCAACATATGCCTGTTACCCAGTTCCAAACTTACTTCCACATTTTCAGGTATCTTTATAACAGCACCTGACTCTCAGTACCATATTAGTCCATTCTCATGGTGCTATAAAGACATACGCGAGATTGGGTAATTTATAAAGGAAATAGGTTTAATTGACTCACAGTTCCACAGCACTGGGGAGGCCTCAGGAAACTTACCATCATAGTAGAAGGGGAGGCAAACACATCCTTCTTCACATGGTGGCAGGAAGGAGAAGTGCCGAGCAAAGGGGAAAAAGCCCCTTATAAAGCCGTCAGATCTCATGGGAACTCTCTCTGTCATGAGAACTCTCTCACTGTCATGAGAACAGGTTGGGGGACCACCACCACGATTCAGTTACCTCTCACCAGGTCCCTCCCATCACATATAGGGATTATGGTAACTACAAGATGAGATTTGGATGGGGACATAGCCAAGCCATATCAAGAGCAATTAAAAATATTAAAGGAAGTCTCCTGTAACTGAGGTATGATAACTCCCCTATTCATCTCATAAACAGACATATGACCAATAAATTATTATTCTTGAGCATAATTATTATTTCCAAATTTGCAATAAACATGTGTTTTGACCAATGAGTTACTGATAAGAGTTACACTATAAACTCAAGCTGGAAAAATATTTAGTACTTAGAGCCTGATGTTAGGAAATATTTTTAAATCAAATTTCAATTTATAGAATTTTGTTGCAGAGAAATAATAGAATGACAATAAAAGATTTTCACATATAAAATTATATTACATTAAAATAAAAATCTATGGAGAAATAGAATGAAAATATAAGCTCTAGAGGGAAAAGAATTTATTTAATAGTTCTGACTTAAATAATAAGTTAAATTATTCATGTGGGTGTTTTTCAATGGGTGCTGAATGGGCATTAAATGCCGTTGTTATTAGGTTCCCTTAGACACATTTAATACCCAAAAGAGTGATATAGTAATTTTATATTAAAATACCAACATTCACTAATACACTTGACATTACATCTTTTGTAACCACTTACACTTATGATTTTTGAAAGTTATCAGCTCTGAAAAATGTGAGGAAAGTACAGTTTTTCAAAATTCACCGAATGAGCAGTCCACTGACATGTGGGAACAAGGCCAGTGAACAAAGTTGTTACAAGGTGTAATAGACACTAGGATAGAAGTTTCCTGTGGGTGTAGGAGGTCTGGAAGATGAAGCTGTCAGTTCTGTTGAGAGAACCAAGAAACGCTTTCCAAGCAGATCAATGATTTGTCTCAGAAATAAGTAGATAAGGTCGTGTGTGTATGTGCATGTGTGTTCCCAACTTTATTAAGGCGATTCCTCTCACTCTTTTTTGGAGTTATGTAATCCTTTATTATCATTTCCTATGCCCAAACCAAGCCTTACTATAAATCAAGACATTGAAAAGGCCCTCTCATTAGCTCTTTCGGGATGACATGGAAGACAAATTAACTTTAAATGCACTTGGTATATTTGTGATTTAAACAAGAGAGAAGTTTATTCCTAACTTTCATAAAAGTTTGGCAGTTGGAAGTCCAAGGAAGGCACAATAGCTCCACAAAATCATTACAGACCCAGGATCCTTTTAGTTCTACAATCTGTCATCTCTTGAGTAGGGCACTTGCCCTCCTCACACAAGGTAGCTGCTGGAGGTCAAACCATTCCTGCTGCATTCCAGTGAGAAGACAGAATGGGGAAAAGCAAAAGAAGCCTCTCTCAGATGAGTCCACCTTTGCTTTAAACAACCTTCCTGGAAATCCCACACACTTCTGCTAACATTTAGTGGATCAGAACTTCACCAAATGATCCCACCTAGTTGTAAAGGAGGCTGAGAAATGCTGTCTTTATTCTGAATAGCCATAAGCCCATTTAAAATCTGAGGTTCTATGAGTAAGGAAGAAAGGAAATCGGGTAAACGGGATGAACAAACAGGAGTCTCTGGCATACCTGACACTTAATCTTAAACCTAAGGCCATCAAAATGATGACTTGGTGTGATCCTTCCCTTTATGTAACATTCTTCCTCTAACCCACCAATTACTACAGCACTTACATAACCGTTGTGTTTTCCTTTTGTTGTTGTTACCGCTTTGGTTATTTGATATCCTCACTGTGCTGCCATGTGTCTAATGGCACCTCAAACTCCACATGTCCCACACTGAACTCTACACCTGCTCCACTGCAGCTTTCCCAGTTAATGGGCACTCCATCCTTCTGTGCCCATACCAGAAACACTGGAATCATCCTGCAGACCCAGAAATCAACCACCTCTCACCACCTCTGCTGCTACCTCCCCCATCCACATCTCTATCACCTCTTACCTGGATGAGTGCTATTGCCCCAAATAGCCTTCCACTTGTGTATTAGTCCCTTCTCACATTGCGATAAAGAAATACCTGCAACTGGGTAATTTATAAAGAGGTTTAATTGGCTTGTTGTTCCACAGGATGTACAGGAAGCATGATGCTGGCATCTGCTTGGCTTCTGGGGAGACCTTAGGATATTTACAGTCCTGGCAGATGGCAAAGGGAGTAGGCATTTCACACAGCTAGAGTAGAAGCAAGAGAGTGAGTGATGACAAGGTGCTACATACTTTTAAACAAGCAGATCTCATAAGAACTCACTATCGGCTGGGAGCGGTGGCTCAAGCCTGTAATCCCAGCACTTTGGGAGGCCAAGACGGGCGGATCACGAGGTCAGGAGATCGAGACCATCCTGGTTAATACGGTGAAACCCCGTCTCTACTAAAAAAAAGTACAAAAAACTAGCCGGGCGAGGTGGCGGGCGCCTGTAGTCCCAGCTACTTGGGAGGCTGAGGCAGGAGAATGGCGTGAACCCGGGAGGCGGAGCTTGCAGTGAGCTGAGATCTGGCCACTGCACTCCAGCCTGGGCGACAGAGCAAGACTCCGTCTCAAAAAAAAAAAAAAAAAAAAAAGAACTCACTATCACAAGAACAGCATCAAAGGGATGGTGCCAAATCATTCAGGAGAAACCACACTCATAATCCAATCCCCTCCCACCAGGCCCCACCTCCACTATTGGGGATTACAACTGAATGTGAGATTTGGCTGGGGAAACAGATACAAACCATTTCAACTTGTTTCTTCCCTTACCCTTACCAAAGTCTATTGTCAACATACACCAAAAGTGGCCTTATTTAAATGTAAGTCATATAATTTTACTCCTCCCAAACCCTTGCAGTGGCTCCTTATTTCTCTCAGAGTAAAAACCAAAATGTTTGTAATTTCCAGAAGGCTGTGCCTGGTCTGGTGTCTCATGACCTTGCTGACTTCATGTCTTCATACTTCCCCTCTCACTGTGCATTGACCTCACAGCTGTTAGCTCCTCCCTTGAGGCCCTTGCTTCAGCTGTTCTCTCTAGAATGCTCTTCCCCCAGACAGGAATGACTAACTCCCTCCTGCCTTCAAGCTTTTGCTCAAATCTCACCTCTCCCCATGACTACCTTACCAGCCCCCACTATATCTGAAAGTGGGGACTCTCAGATGCCCATTATTCTGCTCTTCTCTCCATGCATTTATTATCTTCTAACATGCTATCCAACTCTTTCCAGCATGAAAGTATTTATTGTTTATTGTTTATTGCCTGTCTCTCCCCATCTGATATGGTTTGGCTGTGTCCCCAGCCAAATCTCATCTTAAATTCTGTGGGAATTGTGGGAGGTACCCGGTGGGAAGTAATTGAATCATGGGGGCAGGTCTTTCCCATGACCTTCTCGTGATAATAAGTCTCACAAGATCTGATGATTTCATAAAGGGGAGTTTTCCTGCACAAGCTCTCTGTTCACCTGCTGCCATCCATGTAAGATGTGACTTGCTTCTCCTTGCCTTCCACCATGATTGTAAGGCTTCCCCAGCCAGGTGGAACTGTAAGTCCATTAAACCTCTTTCTTTGGTAAATTGCCCAGTCTCAGGTATGTCTTTATCAGCAGTGTGAAAACAGACTAATACACCATCTCTACCACTACTAGTTCCTTGTCTGTTTCGTTCACTGATGTATTCCAAGCACATATCACAGTGCCTAGAACATAGTAAGTGCTATGTTCATTTGTTGAATGAAATCAAGTAATTTGTTTTCTTAGCAAATTTATAGAAACTCTATGTGAGGCATAGGTTTGAGTGGGTACAAAAGGAACAAGGTCAGCTGCCTACTCATACCTAGCTTATAATGTAGTAAAAGAAAAGGAAGTGCATAAAGAACTCTAATACACATCAATGGGACTGAATTTAATAGGACCCAGGACTTCTGGAATGCCAGAGAAAAATTCAAAAAGAGTATAAGACTCAGGAGATAAAGCATTTGCCTTTGCCTGGAATGATTGCAGATGGCCTTGTGGATGAAGTATTTGAAGTGAAATTTGAAAGGCAGGGGCTGGTTTGATAAGTGAACACAGAGAAAGAGGTGTTTGCAGATAATAAACCACCTTGGGGGGCATTAGGGTAGCAAAAGGAAAGGACACCATCATATATTAATAATTTAATATTTATATTCGTAAGTTATAGTCTTACTAACATGATATCATTTATCTGGACTATAAGAGCTTTGTTGGAAAGGAGAGGTCACAAGATTTTTAGCAAAATAGAACCAGATTCAGAGGTAAATGCAAGAATTCCAATGTGGGTTTAGAAACTAGTATCTAATTAGAACAATCAACCTTAGTGGGTTTTTTTTGTTTTTTTGAGCAGCAACTATAGGTAATTTTGGCAAATTAGGTATAATTCCAGGTATTTATCAGCTTGTCAATTTCAGGCTTCTGATGCTTGGATGTGGCAGCACAGAGAAAATTCTTGGGAGGCAGCAAGGGCGGTATGCAGAGCTTAGGTTTGAGTCTGCAGGCATGGGTGAAGCCTTCCTCAGCTACTCACTAGCTGTGTGGCCTCCCTAAGAAACCTGAGTTTTTTATGACCTATGAATTCATGATCAAAATAGTGGAGGGGTATGTGAGGTTTAGATGAGGGCATGAAAAGTGCCTGGCACAGAGTTGGTGATTGATAAATGTTAGTCTCTCCTCTCCATGCTGTTCTTTTCTTACTCTCTGGAAACCACCATAGTGCCCCTATTTCCACCGCAGTTCTGGCCAAAACATGCTTTCATGCGTAATGACTCTTCCACAAAGGCTGTGTTTGCAACCATCTACTCTATTGTCTTTTAATCCATACCAGCTTCCAAGCTAGCCCAATTTTCTTGCATTTCCCTGGTGCTCATCTCCAAATTTGGTTTCACCAGCAAATTTCCCAAGTATCCTTTTATTCTGTCTTCAGGAAGATTATTAATGAAGATGTTAAGTCAGGCTGGCATACATCACCATGTCTACAAATGTCTACAAGGCCATCTTCCAGACATTTTTGTTCCACTACAAGGGGATATGGTGTCATTTATCATCAGGTCTTGTTACAGCTTTCTGGCCCTTGAAAAACTAACAGGAGGGCACTCATATTCACATCTTCTTGAATTAGTCTTGCAAATGAACTCATGAGCGACTGAATTAAATGTCATCGCAGAATTGAACATCTGTTACATCACACTAATCTATCACTCTCTTCTCTCCTAGATCTTTACAATCAAAACAAGTTAGTCTAGCATGTGATTTCCAATCAAGCTTCTCTTTTGTTGTGTGCCCAAGAGGAATTAATAGACCAGTTGAGAAAAGTTACAAAATTTAATTACTGCTTCAAACATGGTCAAGTGGTAAATAAAGAATAATGACTCGTTGGCAATTAGTGAAATGAATAGCAATAGGACAGACTCTACAGAAGATGGGTATGAGACTCAGCCTCGTGAAACTTAGCTCATAACAAAGTCTTGGAGATAATTGAGTGTGTAGTTTTAGAATCAAGAATAGTTTTAGAATCAAGAACAGTTGCAGCTTTCCTGACTTGTGTTTTCCTAATGGAGTATTGGTTGATTGTGTCACTAACAGAGATTCTCTTTCCTCATTTGCTGAAAAAGTTGAACATGATATGGGTGGCTCAGATACAGTAGGGGCATGATATAATGGGATGGTTTTTAGCCTCACTTCTGACTCCATTTCGTCACTATATTATTTTCCTTGCTTCTTTTCCCTTACTTTTTAATTGTGGTAAAATACATGTAATATAAAATTTACCATCTTAGGCCAGGCACAGTGGCTCACGCCTGTAATCTCAGCACTTTCGGAGGCCGAGGCGGGCGGATCACGAGGTCAGGAGATAGAGACCATCCTGGCTAACACGGCGAAACCCTATCTCTACTAAAAAATACAAAACAAAATTAGCCGGGCCTGGTGGCAGGCGCCTGTAGTACCAGCTACTCAGGAGGCTGAGGCAGGAGAATGGCGTGAACCCAGGAGGCGGAGCTTGCAGTGAGCCGAGATCGGGCCACTGCACTCCAGCCTGGGCGACAGAGCGAGACTCTGTCTCAAAAAAAAAAAAAAAAAAAAAAAAATTACCATCTTAACCATTTTGAAGTGTACAATTCAGTGGTATTAAGTACTTTCATAATGTGCAATCATCACCACCACCCATCTCTAGAACTCTTTTCATCTTGCAAAACTAAACCCTGTGCCCATTTAAAAATAATTCCCTGTTCCTCCCTCTCCTTAGTCCTTGGCAACCACCCATTCTACTTTCTGTCTCTAAGACTGTGGCTGCTCTAGGTACCTCATATGCATGAAATTATATAGTGTCTCTCACTTTTTATTGAATGTTATTTTCTTAGTCCATTTTCTGTTGCTTATAACTGAATACCTGAAACTGAGTAATTTACAAGGAAGCAAAATTTATTTCTTACAGTTACAGAGGCTGTGAAGGTCAGGATAGAGGGAGTTGCATCTTGGTGAGAGTCTTCTTGCTACTGGAGACTGTGCAGAGTCCTGAGGCGTCTCAGGGTATCACACAGAGAGGGGACTGAGCATGCTAAAGTGTTAGCTCCTCTCTCTTCCTCTCTCATAAGCTACCAGTTTATCTTCCATGATAATCCATTAATCCATAAATAGATTACTTCACAATCCAATCACCTCTTAAAGGCCCCACCTCTCAATACTGTCACATTGTGGATTAAGTTTCAGCATGTGTTTTGGAGGGGACATTCAAACCATAGCAACCATCCTCTTATGTTTTGTAAGATTATAACCACTCTTGAAACAAAATGGAGACTGAATGAACAAATAAAATATTGCCTGAGGTCAAGAGGAGTTCTATTCTGTATCTATGAAGTCAGTGGTAAGGACATAATGTTTGCTAATTAGAACAAAACACAATCGAGTGTAAGAAATATTCATCATTTAAATGGTTAATTGTTCAGATAAAAAGCATATTTAAAATAACAGGTCAAGGGAGAGATTGAATATAACACAGGTTCCCTCAAGGACAGCAATGTTAAGATAATTGAGCAAGGAAGCAATTGTAGATTCCAACTCACGGATTTAATCAGCTAAATGCCAAGGTACTGGTCACAAAGATTACCGGCAGAGCTGCCTGCAAGATAATGGTTCTCAAACCTTAGTGTACACATGAATGTATTACCACAAGCCTATCAAATCAGAACCATAATTACTGTGACTCAGGAGTCTGAATGTGTCACCAGCTACCCTGGTGGTTTGGTCTTAGGAGGTTCTTAGTGTTAAGAAATGATGGTCAGTGCAGTAGATTAGACCAGAGATTGTGAGGCTTGCCTCCAATCAGTCTGCTAGTATAATCTTGGATTATGTTATGACTATAGTGCCATGGTATCCATTACTACCTGTTTCACTTTCTTTCATTTAGCATGGCCTGACTGAGCTATTTAAAGAGGGGCAGAGGCAGGAATGAATGATGCTGGAAATAGATCCTTATTCAACCCTGCAGCAGAGGGTCAGCTGCGGGCCCTGCTGTTCTCCCATCATCATCATAGCCTTGAGACTAGACCTCATGGTTGTTTTATCTTGTGGGTTTTGTTTTTTTTCTTCCTGGTCTGCCTCTGTGTCATCAGGTACAAACTGGAGGGAAAATGCTGGCATCCGTGGAGCTGTATTCAGCATGAAAGATCAGTATCTGGCTTCCCTCTCGTTTATAACTCTTACTTTCTTTCTTTCTAGAATATGTCTGTCCTGGAGAATCACCACTGGCGATCTACAATTGGCATGCTTCGAGAATCAAGGCTTCTTGCTCACTTGCCAAAGGAAATGACGTAAGTGCTGCCAAGATGAAACATACTGATGTGCACACAGTAAAGATAAGCCACTTTCTCTAGGGCAGGCTTGGGACCCTTTGCGTGAATGGCAGAGAGCCAGCCGGCTGTGCTTCCTGCCGGCACTGAGCTGTCTATCAGAGGAGATTTGGTGTCAGTTACAGCAACCCAGAAACCAAAATCTCTGTGTGCTTTCAAAGGGCCTTGCACAGTCAATGACCTACAGTCAGGAAAAGGGATAATAAACAGCTCTCAGTTTTCACACACTTCAGCATCAGTGCTCGGCTTTGCCAAATTCCCGTCCTTTAGTTTAGCAAAATTGTCCTCCCATGTAGATCCAAGTAATAAATATTTATCAAGAAGGAACCCAGGCATTCTCAAGCTAGAGTTCAAAAAGTATGTTTTGTAATTGCCAGTCTTAGCAAAAATAGAAGTCAGAAATTCTTTTCTAAAATGTCTTTTGCTAAGTAATTGAAATGGCCCTAGCAGTTTTTTCACCAATTAATTTACCTTATGTCTCTTGCACTTTAAACAGAAGAGGAGACACTCGTTTTCTGGTTCACTATTTGATAGTCATGGTATGTAGGCCGAGTCCCACTAAATCTGAGGCCATTGCTTCGTTTTCCTGCCGGCCCCAAGTTAGCTGCTAATACTGGCTTCCAAGGCCACCATTAATTCTGATCTGTTTAATGAACACGTGCAGAGCCCAAGAAACTTAGGTGAAAAGAGGACATAGATTGCTGTACCCTCCTTCGAGACAGGCACATAACTTGAGGTCAAGGACCAAGTGGTATCTCCCAACTGAACAAGCAGCATACTCTGGGTTGTGGATTGATTCCTGGCCCTCTGATTTGATCTCATGCTATTTCCTAGCACCCACAGGAATGTGAAATTTGCAGGAGTAATTTCAGTTCTGATAAATTGTTACTCCCTAGAACTAAATAAAACCAGCTCTCGTGCATGGAATAAAAACTTATGCCTTTTACTAAAATAATAAATTGCAAAGATTGGAGAATTAAATGTAAAAAGAACTAAAAACTAGAGCAAGAAATCAAGTGAGAAGAAGAAGAGAAAAGAGAAAGTAAGGGGAGAGACAGATAAAGAAGAAAGGAGGAGAAGGAAAGGAAGAATAGTGAGAACAGGAAAGAAGAAAATGCAAGAGAAAGGGGAAAGGACTCTTGGGTGACCAGGCTTCTCCCAGTCAGTACCTGCATTCATCCTGTTACTCAACTAATATTTCTTTCCTAAAATATTCACTTCCTGTCTATGGATTCCATTGAAAAATATATTTTTATGTGTCTTTGTGGAACACAGTGTTATAAATTGCTTTTGCCAGAAGAATAATTGTTATACAATAGTATATGTGAAAACTTTATAACAAAAGTCATTATCATAATCATTATTATTCCTTCTATCACAGGTAAATGATTTAATGTCATTTTTCTGATTTTAAAAGTAGGGCAGGTTAATTATAAAAAGTAAGGAAAAGTCAGGAAAGTGTTAGTTTGAACTATGTGAAGTTGTTCTTTTTAAGGGCCAAAAATGGAGATTTTTAGCACTTTCATTGATTCAGCTTGATATGAAAGAGAAAACTGAAATTACTAGTAATTCTGCCATCCAGGGATAGTTCACGTTAACCTGGCTAGTTTATTTTTGTTTAGTCTTTTTTCAAAACAAACTTATTTTAACAAAATACGGTTATTTGGGGAACTTATTTTACAGTTTATGTCCTGAAATTTTTTGTTTACTATAAAGACTTTTTTTTCCAAATTATTAAACCTGCTACGTAAATTAAAATTATTTTATCAGTCATATGGCATTATTGTATACAACTACTGCCTTTCATTTAGAATTTAAATGGTTTCCAATATCCCAAGCTTTGATACTCTGTTTTCTCAGGAAGTATTTGTAGATAAAACTTGTTGGTCAGAAAGGTCTGAATTTTTAAGTTTCTTGTATATTATTCAATTGTTCTTCTAAAAGGCTGCATCTACCTGTATTCCCACTGATGGATTATAAGAAAATGTACCAATGTACCATCACCAAAACTGAGTTTTATCTTTATTATCTTTTTAAAATATTTGCAAATTTGACATTTTTGTATGAATATATATATGCACAAATACATATATAGAGAGAGAAAGTAGTTTTCATTAAATTAGTATGCATCCTTTACTTACAACCAAGATTGAAATTTTTCATATATTTGCTGATCATTGCTATTTCTTTAGAGAACAGATTTTTATATTTGGTCTCTTCCTATTTTCCTATCAGTGTTATTCATTTGTTAGAACTCTTTGTATATTAACTACAGCAACCATTTGTTATATGTGGTAAATATTACTTGAAGTTTTTAGTTTGCCTTTTAATTTGATTCATGAAACATTTCACCTAATTAAAATTTTATTTTCCAATTATACATTTAAGTATTCATATTTTCAAAGAATTCATATAATTTTGAGAAGTATAAAGAAGAAAATTTAAGAATCAACCATAATCCCATTATAGATCTTTCCAATTTATTTTCTATGACTAGAGAGATCATGCTTTACATGCTTTGCATTTCATTTTTAGCATTAAAAAGATAACATTTTTCAATGTCAGTTACTATAGGTGTACATACTTCATAATTGCACAGTATGAGTGTACCATGGTTTATTTCACTAATCTCGTTATAAATTTTTGTGATTGTTTTTGCCAAGGAATGCTTCATTATCATAAACAACAATAGAATAAGCATCTTTGTAACATATCTTTACTAATTATATCTTTACTAACATGTTAATGTTAATTTGTAGATGGACTGTTGGTCAAATTATTTATGTTCATCAAATGCTTTTTCCACTAATTCCTAAATTGCCCTCCAGAAACATAGTACTGATTTATACACCCTAACAAAGAATGAGGGGAACCATTTTTCTGATACCATTGACAGCATTGGGTATTACAATCTTTCAATAATTCAGCAAATTACTTAGCAATTACTTTTAATCCTCACCAATAAAAACGGGGGAAATAATGTCACCTAGTGGTTTGAATTTGCTTTCTGCTATACTAATATTTAATATCACTTTATTTTTTGAGATATTTTGTATTTCTCTTGTAAATTTTCTGTTTTATATAATTGTTTTTATGTTCAGAACTGGATTAAAGATGTATGTATGGCTTAAAAACAAAAATGTTCATGGTGAAATTATAAAGCTTTTAGAATATAATGTAGGGAAATTTTTCATCAGAGTTGGGAAAAATTTCTTCAAGAGGAGAAAAAACTAGCCATAAATAAAAAGATTTATAGATTAAACTACATTAACAATTAAGACTTCCTGGTGGCATTGTGGTTCATGCCTGTAATCCTAGCACTTTGGGAGGTGGAGATGGGAGGATCACTTGAGGCCAAGAGTTGGAGACCAGCCTGGTCAACATAGTGAAACTCCCATCTCTATTTATAAATTTAAAAATAAAAATTATAAAAATTAAGACTTCATCAATAGACATCATAAAGACAGCTAAAAGACAAACCACAGACACAATATTTGCAACACGTAGCTGACAAAGGACCGGTATTTAAAATACGTAAAGAACTTCAGAATCAAAAAGACAAAGACAACTTAACAGAACAGTAGACAAAAACCAGAGTAGAAACTTCACAAAAGAAGAAGTACAAATGGCCAGTAAACACATGAAAATATGTCTAGCCTCATTAGTAAACAAGAAAATTCATATTAAAACTACAGTGAGTTGCATGACATGTCCATCAAACTGGCAAAAAATGTAAAGGGTAAGAATGTAGAACAATGAGAATCTCATCTGCTACTGCTGGGAGTGCAAATTTATACCATCATTTTGGAAATAATTGACATTATCTAGTAAATTGAAGGTAAACATACCCTGTCATCCAATTATTGCATTCCTGAATATAAACCCTAGGGTGACTTCTGCACATGCATAACTGGAGGTATATAATTATATTTCCTGTGGCTTTTTTCATAGTAGCCAAACACTAGAAAAAACTCAAGTGACCATGAAAAGTAGAATGGATAATGGAATGGATTTCATTATCAATGGAATTTTACAGAGTGGTGTACACTATAACAAAGAGGATAAACTATAGCCTACACATCAACATGAAGGAATTTCAAAAACATAATGTTTAGCTAAAGAAGTCAGTCACTGATACACACCATATAACTTAAAGTTCAAAAGCAGTTAAAATTAAATCGTGTGGTTTAGAGATGCACTCACAGGTGGTAAAATCCTAAGTAGCAAGAAAATTATTAAAACAAAGAACAAGAGAGTGGTTACTTCCGGGCTTGAAAGGAAAGGGGATGTGATGAAACAGGAAATGTGACCTCTGGGATACTGGCAGATAGTGTTCTTGACCTGAGTGGTGATTACAAGGTGTTCATTTTCTATTTATTCATTAAACTATATATGTATTCCCTATGCACTCTACTTAAATATAGTTTATTTTTAAAGGTAAATTTTACAAATATTTATAGATCTTTCCTTTATTACTTTTTATATGTGAGGTAAAGCTCTAACTTGCTTTATCTTTCTAAGACATCCCATTTGCTCTATACCATTTGTTGACTAATATATCTCTTGCCCACTGGTTTTGTAACAGTGTCTTAATTATTGTTTTTGAAGTTCCAGAATCTCTTTCTGGTCTATGTATTGTGTTCCACTGATGGATCTTTCCATCCCATAGTACCATTTACTATTATTCTCTTCATGTTTATTACTATTCTTATGCCCTTTTCTCTCTCCATGCACATCTTCACATATGAACTCTAAAAACACACCACAGATCTCGTGATTCCACTAGTCTTTTGTGTCCTCTCTAAAGCATGCATTTCTATTTGGCTTTCAGGTTTTTTCACCCATAGGAATGTCTACACTACCACAACTTCGTTTTTCAAGGTTTCAATCACTTTATACAGTTCTTGGCATGCCTCCTGTCCAAGGACGGAACTGGTGGGTGAGAGACTTGCTCTTAGGCAGTGACAGACTGGCACATTGTGTAATAAACAGAATCAAAAGCAGAAATTAGATTACAAGCCACCTGATGATGAAATCAATCACCCTCATCAAAGGGATTTGCTGTGTGTGTTTTTCTCTTTCATTCTTGTGGATGCAGACAGGATATTGAACAGCAGCTGGGCTCCTTGATCTTGGCAACAGACATCAACAGGCAGAATGAATTTCTGACCAGATTGAAAGCTCACCTCCACAATAAAGACTTAAGACTGGAGGACGCACACGACAGGCACTTTATGCTTCAGGTAAACAAAACAATAAAAGTCATTCTTTTTGTTGAGTAAAAACACTCAGCTGTGCTACAGTGAGCTATGATTGCACCACTGCACTCCAGCCTGGGTGACAGAGTGAGATCCTGTCTCTAAAAAAACACAAAACAACAAAAATCCACTCAGGGCCATGATCAATAATTTTAGCACATTTGAGAAGGAGTTATCTCCGATGGTATGAGTTAGAGCAGTGACCTATTTTAGTAAAGGCTTTGAAATGCATGAAAGTTATAAGTGGTTCCCAACCAAGCAAAATCTGGGTTTTAGGTCAACAAGTTGATAATATCTCATTTTTCTTGTTCAGTAACTCATTTATCACAGAGTAATCCTGCTGGATGGCTGCATGCAGTAAAGGTCTACCACATTTTGTGGCTTGGTATAAAATCAGCTACTGTGATACCCATGCAATTTTAAAAGTCTGTTTCTGAAACACAAAAGCATATTATATTAACTACAGTACATACAAAAATTGAAAGACAAGTGGCCTCCCTTTACCTTAAACCTATTTAACTTGATTTCCTTTTACTATCTAAACTTCTATTTTCATCTGAGTCTTAAACATGTTTATCTGGTCTTATTTCTAGGCAGCAAAAAATAAAGTCGAACTGAATTGAATTACATTGGGTCAAGTCCATTCCTGTTTTACTCCATGGCAAGAAGCCATTTGTGACATGACAAATTGCATCAGGGCAGAGTGGACATCACAAATAAAAATGTGACCTGGTATCCAAACCAGAACCTTCTTTCTTGATCTTCCATTTTCTCTTGTCTTCCTTTTCTTTTGGCTCAAAAAACAGAGAATGGACCCCAGACTCATCTAGATAGAGGAGATGGAGCTATACCTGGAGACTGAATCATACAGTTTTGTTCCAGGCTTTTGTGCTACCCTCTGTAGCTGTCCAAAGTGCTCCATCCTTGCCAGGAAATACCCTACTCCCAGCTGTAGAACTATGACTCCTTCCTTATTTCTTTCCAAACTAGGCTTCTAGTTCCTGAATGCCACAAGGATCAGCCAGGTGTCTGATTTGAGTGACTAAAGCCAAGTTGTGAATAGCTGAAAGATTTGGCCTTGAATACTTGCATTTCAAAAGGAAGTCTTGCTAACTCAAATGCATTCCTTAAGGCAGAGGCTGGAGGAGGCTTCTCTGACACTTACCTACTTCAACATGTACTGGTACCCCCACTAACCAGGAAACAAATATAAACAACTAAATTTGAAAGTTGATATGATCCAAGGCTCTTCCAGACTCCAACATTGCTCTCTGTTCTGTGATCCCACGGAATTGTGTCAAACCAATGAACTGGTCTCTTGATAGCAGGTGGTGGTTAAAAGGGATAATCTCCTTCTCTGGGAATTCAAGGTAACTCTCGTAGGGTCATCATTACTGACAAAAAGCTGGCATCCCAGATCCAGACCAGTGTGAGGCAAGCCAAGAAGGCCCTAATTTAGCTGTGCAAACAAAGCATTCCTAGGTTTGATATGACTTCGTTCCCTGACTGGCAGTCTGAGTTTACATATGCAGACATAAATGCCAACACGCATAATTTAAGTGATGTATGGAGTTCGTCAGTGTGGCTACTGTGAGAGTGAGGTCCGGATGATCTCACTTGAGCCTGGCCAGGGACCCTGCAACCTCCCTGCCTGCAGGAGGTGGGACTACAGAAGGAGCCAGGCCATGGCTTTCCTTGGCCTGCCCACCCACGTCTCTTCCAGCAAGCTACATGTCCTTGGACTGTGGCTCTTCTCTCCTCATTGCTATAAAGCCAACATTCTCAATGCAGGCTTTGTATAGTGGTGAATAAGTGCAGTTTCCTGAAGAGGCATGTTGGGGAGGTACTCTGTAAATATGGGCCTGGTACTGTGAGCAGACTGAACAGCTTGATAGCCCCTTTGGCTTGGGGTGCTTTGCAACTGAAGGAGGATCCTCTGACAATCTCTCCCTGCCCTGTCATTTCTCAGATCGCCTTGAAGTGTGCCGACATTTGCAATCCTTGTAGAATCTGGGAGATGAGCAAGCAGTGGAGTGAAAGGGTCTGTGAAGAATTCTACAGGCAAGGTTAGTAGTGATCCAAAAGCTGAGATTTCATTGCCCTGTCTTCTTGTAGGCATTTATCCTAATAAAACAGGAACTGGCTGATCTATCATGACATTTGTTCTTTCATCAACTCTTGTTATCCTAACCTTTCTCTTTAACTCTCTTGGAACTAATCCAACGCTTTTTTGGAAAAAGTTAAAAATAAATAACATTGACGTATTGACTTACTACAGAAACAGGTAGTAATGAGGCAAAATAAAAATGAGCAAAAGTGGGACATTGATTATAAATGGCTATCCTCTGTGGATATAAGAATGTGTGGGACAGTTTGATTTTGACTTTGACCTTCATTTTAATGAGCTAAGTGCAGCCTAAAGGCTAAATGTTGTTTGAGGTCAATGTTTTCCACTCTGACAGAACTTAGACTCCTTTTGTATTCTTTCTCCTTGCTTTCTTAAAAAAAAAAAAAAAAATTAATGATGAAATTGGACACAGCTGACCAAAAAGTGAGTTCTTCCTTTCAAATATAGTTTCAACAGTGAGGTAGAAGGATTTTGCTCTGAAAAGACAAGTGGATCTGAACTAGGGTATAATTTTTTAAAGATTAACCTCATTCAGAAATAAAGCAATGAATTAGCTAGCAGGATCTTGATGTTGGGTGGAGTATCAGCCTTTAAATACAGCCTTGTTTCTTCAGGCTGGGTTTCAGTGTGCAGGATGTTTGTTCAGGCATCAGCAGTGCCCTCATGCTAGTGACAGAATCAGGTTTGAGAGGCTGAGAACAAATAAAGCTTGAAGTGTCCCACATACCAGCTCTGTGGGGAGGTCAAATAGCAACAGTGAGCCTTTTGGAGAAGGCACCATTGACAGATGCGTCAATAACATCGTGATGGCCCCAACGACAGAAGAAGAATTGATTGAGCTCATGTGGGGCCAGAAGGCTCTGCTCACTGTATCTTTCTCTCAGAATAAAAGGGCTCATGTAACTCCTACAACTCTGTATATAATTTCACTTGAATTGAGTATAAGTGGTTAGAAATCAAAATATCAGGTTGCCCCTAAATAAAATCTCCAAGGAGGGTAAAACAAAAGGAAATATGATGAAATTGGAGCCAGGGGGCTTTAAATTAGATATAATCAATATTTTCTTTACTGTTTGATATGTTAAATATTGAAATACCATAGTGAGAGAGGGGCTAAGATCTCCGGCCTTGCAAATCAAACAATGAGACAGAGGAAAGAGTCTACTCTAGCCCACTCGGTTTTGACTCAGTCATGTCCAGCATGATTAAAGTGCACAAGTCAGCATCGACTGCAGTGTAAACCTTTTGTTTTCTCATCCTGCACCTTATTTGGATTCTGAGCACCTTGGGGCAGGACCATGTCACTTAGGTAGATAGTAAGGCCCATAGTTCCAGTAAATCAAAGTTGTCAACTAAGTACAGTAAATGGTATCAACCAAGAAATGTAGCCTATAAGATTTCTTTTCTCGGGCCTGGCACGGTGGCTTACGCCTGTAATCCCGGCACGTTGGGAGGCTGAGGCAGGTGGATCACCTGAGGTCAGGAGCTTGAAACCAGCCCAGCCAAATGGTGAAACCCAGTCTCTACTAAAAATACAAAAATCAGCCGGGCGTGGTAGCACCCACCTGTACTCCCAGCTACTCAGGAGACTGAAGCAAAAAATTGCTTGAACCCAGGAGGGCGGAGGTTGCAGTGAGCCGAGATCGTGCCACTGCACTCCAGCCTGGGTGACAGAGCAAGACTCTGTCTCAAAAAAAAAAAAAAAAAAAATCATCTTTTCTCAAAACTGCTTATTGTGCTAGTAATATATGCACACATAACACGGAAAAACCTAAAACATTTGTGAGGCTGATCACTAAAAGCAGGCTTTCATGTACCTTCCTTTGGCATGTTTCCTGGCAGAGGAAGAATAGAAAGAGTAGATCTAGTCCTTTTTATTTAATAGCCTTATGGTCTAGTAGAAATTCTGCTTGTTTTAAGAGAAGATTATAGGCTGGGCGCGGTGGCTCACGCCTGTAATCCCAGCACTTTGGGAGGCCGAGGCAGGCGGATCACGAGGTCAGGAGATCGAGACCATCGTGGCTAACACGGTGAAACCCCGTCTCTACTAAGAATACAAAAAAATAAATTAGCTGGGCATGGTGGCAGGGGCCTGTAGTCCCAGCTACTTGGGAGGCTGAGGCAGGAGAATGACATCAACCAGGAGGCGGAGCTTGCAGTCAGCTGACTTCACGCCACTGCACTCCAGCCTGGGTGACAGAGCGAGACTCTGTCTCAAAAAAAAAAGAGAGAAGATTAGATTCCCTGGTCATCCAAACTGCCTGTCCTCCCTACTGAATTATTATTTTTTTAATTCTATAAGGATGATTTGTGTCATTTTGATTAATCTTTCAGTTTAAGATTTGGACTCAAATCTCAGCTCGTTCCAGCCTGCTCCTGGCGGGCAGGCTTCCACAGACTACTAACAGTCCTGGACAAAGTATCTTTAATGTGATTCATGATGTTAAGCGAAGGAAAACCCTTAAAATCAAGGCTGAAGACACAGCAGGAAAGGAAAACAAGATCCCATGAATTAGAAAAACTGTTATATTCTCAGAACAGAGATTAGGATTCCAAATATCATATACCTCCCTCCTCTTCCCCAAAAAACCTTAAAAAAATTAGACTTTGTCCTCTTGTGACTATAGATTGATATTATCTCAACCAACCTAGTTTCCCACAACCTTTTATTGAACGTCTGCTTCCAGCTTTGTCTAGTCCTCAGCAAAACTGATTGTCCTATGTACAAAGCCCCACTGGAGATATTATGAAGAATACAAAGAACTACAGGTAGTCTATGCTTTGTACTCTCAAAGTACTAATTAGTATAGTTTCTACAGGAAAGAAACTATGCAAATTTCCCCTTTATATTCTCTACATTGGTTAGCAAAGTGTCTGAAACATAAGCGTGTTGAATAAATGAATAAATGATCTAATTGGAAAACCTCTAATGATAGAGGTCACAGGAGAAGATCCAGTACCTTGAAAGGTAGGATCTGAGCTCAGTATTGAGTGATGTGCATTGTTCTATACTTTCCAATATGGTAACAAGACACATGTGACTGGTTAAATTCAAATTAAAATTTAATAAATAAAAAATAGAGTTCCTCAGTCTTGTTGATCATATTTCAAGGGGCTACCACAGTGGGCAATGTAGAGAACATCTCCATCATTGCAGCAAATCCCATTGGACAGCACAGGTCTCGATAGAATGGAATGGAAGCCACTGAGGCAGGGATGCACCCTGCCTTGTAGACCAGCTCGGTCTCATAGAAGATAAGAATGAAAGGATTGTGGAGGCCCCTGGACACCAGGCTACAATAGAGAACATGACAATGGGTGTCATCTCAAAAAGTGCATTTAGGACAACGTATATAGTTGAAGTGGAAGAAGAATTGGAGGAAGAAAACTAGCTAAGAAGCAACAACTAAGAATAAATTATCAACACACCAGACCAGGTTAAAGCAGAGTGAAAGGGGGCCAAAAAGGTCGTCTAAGAGGGAGAAACAGGATGTGAAACAAGATTTAAGAGGAAGAAACAAGCAGGGAGGTAGCAGGGTCCACAGCCAGGCTCAGAAGAGATGGAGGGTGAAGGGAAAGGAGAAGTCAAAGACAATTCCTCCAAGTGTCACATTTGACTGAAAAATCACTATTAACAGAAATATGGAGGTGAGGAGTGGAACTGGCTTTAGCAGAGTTTGTCTTAATATTATATGGTGTCCTGGCCTGCCCTCAGAAGGCTATGATCATCTGGAGTTGAACAGTTAGGGTGGCCACACTGCCCTGAACCACTCAGGTTAAGCCCGAATGATTTCCTCACTTCAGCCTTGAGGATTACCAGGGACAAGAGTCCCCATGAGGCAGACTACAGTCTTAAAATGACAGAACTGTGGCCTCAATAGGGCTTCAGCTCAATGGTTAAGTGCAGACACTTTGAAACCAAACTTCCTATGCTGGAATCCAGGCTCCCCACTTTACTACTGGTGTGACCTACTGGCAACATACTGGGTCAGTATACTTAATCTTCCCTGTGTCTCCCCATTTTCTTCATCTGTAAATCCCTATTTTCTTCATCTGTAAAATGGGGATTATAATAAGATTATTATTTGGATTACATTAACATATGCCTGTGAGGGGGGCTCACACCTGTAATCCCAATGCTTTGGGAGGCTGAAGCAGGAGGATTACTTGAAGCCAGGAGTTTGAATCCAGCCTGAGGAACATAGAGAGATCCTTTCTCTATTTTAAAAAAAATGAACAAAACAATATTAGCCAGGAGTGGTGGTACATGCCTGTAGTCCCAGCTACTCAGGAGGCTGAAGCGGGAGGATCCCTTGAGCTCAAGTGTTCAAGGGTACAGTGAGCTATGATGGCACCACAGCACTCCAGCCTGGGTGTCAGAGTGAGAGCCTGCCTCTTACAAAAAACCATGACGATTTTTTATTAACATGTAAAATGCTTAGAACAGTGCCTGGCACACAGTAATCACTATATAAATGTTTTTCTCTCTTCTACTTTAGCAGAGTAGATTCACAACTGTGAACCTTCCACTGATTAACCAGATTAATTTTTGTGTTGGGAAAAACACTCAATTTTTTATGCTCAGGAAGGACTGATAAAGTATTTCAATGAAGTTTTATACAATGCATTTCTCCTTTGATCTTCTATTAGGTTGATGCAAATGTAATTGCGGGTTTTGCCATGGAAAGTAATGGCAAAAAAACACAATTACATTTGCACCAGCCTAACAGCTGACAAAGGCATTTAAAAAAAAAAGCATTTCAAGCTGGGTGCTGAGATTCACACCTGTAATCCCAACAGTTTGGAAGACGGAGGCAGGAGGATTGCTTGAGCTCAGGAGATTAAGATGAGTCTGGACAACATAGCAAGACCTCATCTCTACTAAAAATTAAAATTAAAAAATATATATTAGCCAGGCGTGGTGGCACATGCCTGTAGTCCAAGCTACTTGGGAGGCTAAAGCAGAAGGATTGCTTGAACCCAGGAGTTCGAGGCTGCAGTGAGCCAAGATCATGCCACTGCACTTGAGCCTGGGTGACAGAATGAGACCCTGTCTCAAAAAAAAAAAAAAAAAAAAACACCATTCTGACCTTTAGTTTTTTCACCTTCAGTTGCATTAGGTAAAATTCTAAGGAATCAGAATGGAAGATTCTGATTAATTTTGTAGTTACAGACTGAGGTGCTGCTTAGATGAGATCTTTCTAGTCCTTCTACCTCATTTCCTACCTACTTACTGTTCCTGGTTGTCCTCGGGTGAAACAAGACTAGGGTCAGGTAGCGTGAAAGCGGAGTGGGGAGAAGGAAGGATAAAACCTGTTTTCTTAACCTGTCACTTAAAGCCAGAACTTTTATTTCATGTGAGAAAATTTCTCATTTGTTGTTTTCTTGTTTTTATAGGTCTTGTTCAAAAATTTATTCTAGTCCCAGAGCACACCTACTTGCAATGAGCCATTATGAACGGTCATTGGCACCATGGTATTTTAAATTATTATGGAAACTACCAAAGTAAGGCAGAGCAAGTCGGTGCTGAATGGTCCTTAAGTGATAACAAGTCAGGAAACAGTAATTCCCAGAATAACTTCTTCCGACGAGGTCATTAAAATTATTACTACTCATTTTATAAATTCTAGATTACCAATGTGGTTTTTTTTCTTCTTAGGTGAACTTGAACAGAAATTTGAACTGGAAATCAGTCCTCTTTGTAATCAACAGAAAGATTCCATCCCTAGTATACAAATTGGTGAGTTGAATTCAGTGTTAATTTCAGATAAATACCTTTGGCACATCTCACAAAAGTCACAAAGAAAAGATCTACACACAGCTTTCAAAAGATCAGCACTGGAGGTTTAATCAACATCCTTTTGAATGGCTGAGTCCAAATTAACATTTTAATCATGACTACTCTGCTAATTATCTGTCAAGATCTTATGAAACATAGGATCGAAGCTTTGTTATAGGCCCTTAACTTGTATTATTTTAATTTTGTAGTTTAGAATAGAATCAAAACCAAAAAGAGTAGAAGAAAAGTAACAAGAATCAACTATTCGCGCTCTCTTCAGGGCTTGAAGGTGGAAATCAGCAGAATCTGCCCTTAGGACCCTTCCAATCTGGGTCACTACCCCTCATCCCTAACACTCGCTCCCAAGAGCCCAATCTCTAGGCCTAGAGCCTGTGAGCCATGCTATCCCGCTGCATCCTGGGATCCCCTATTTCACTAGTCCTTCCTTCAAAACTTATTTTCAGGTTATTCTCCTAAACCACACTTTTTCAAATGTCCACGGTGGGAAACTGTTAAAGTATGATGTCAATGCATCCAAAATAATTATTGCTTTATCTAATTAAGTTATGCACTAGACCTCTTGCTCTTCCACAGCAAATCTGTGGAAATTTTAGGCACTGTAGTGGAAGAAATATTTTTGCTCCAGTAAGAATTTCTATCACACCTAAGACACTCCACCAATTGCACCCACCTTTAAAGCACGTCTTTCTTTTCCTTGCAGTTTCCTTCCATTGAACCTGAACTCAGAGTTTTAACTCTTTTTCTTATAAATTCTGACCCTGACTACCAGTCAAATTGTCCTTAATATTGTTACGTAGTTTTCACAATCAAACAGATTCCTCCACCCCAAAGTTGGGAGCTGGGGGTGGTGGCATAAAAAGAAAACTAGAACCCAGGAAAGATGATAATACAGAATTGCTGGGTGGCTGGCGGGGGAGTATCAGCAACAGAAATGCAGCTGCAGCCTCAGCCTCCTGGGAGGCAATTCTCTCCTATCAATTGCTTTAGCCGTGGAGGTTCTGCAGACGTGATTCAAAATTAGATGCTAACCAAAGTCCTAATCCTGAGGCTCCCTGTGTTAAGCTCTAGCGGGAAAGAAATTTACCAGGCAACTGTCAACTGACATTTTGAACCCCCCCCACCGAACAAAAGGACTCACGTGCTTCAGCACACAACCTGGATTTGTGAGACAGACCTGATTTCAGAGATTCTGTCCTGTTGTTGTCATGAGAACACACTTATTTTGTCAGATCGTATGTCCTGATTTTCAGCTCAGGAAAATGTGGTTACCATAGATACCTCTTTTAAAAAGGGGCTGGGGGTTGAGTGAATAGGAAAATCCTATGGATGCTACACCAGCACACCAATAATAAAGAGAAAGGGAAGGTGATTATAAAACAATCCTTAGTACGTAGATCTTTCTCTGCTTCTGTTCTACATCTGCCAGCTTGTAGAAGTTGAGGGTTGAGAAGTGGGGTGGCAGGGACAGATCAGGCTAAACCAGAAAAACCCAAAGAGATAAACGGAACTTGGTGGATGCTACAGGCTCTAGCTCCTAAGACAGTGATTTTTCCAGTGGTCCTAAGTAATGCAGCTATTTCCTCTGTCCTTATTCCTCTAACTGAAATGTTCCCCTCTTTTTCCTGCCTCAATCCAAAATGAGAATTTTCTGAGAGCTACTCTCAGGCTTAGATCTGATTTTTCTTTTTAAGTAATTTATATCTACTCAAATGGAACTAGGGCTTAATATCTCCTCCCCAGCTCCACGCTTCCCTCTCTCTACCAAATTCTACATTTTAAAAGGAAGGTATTAGCCGGGCGGGTGACTCATGCCTGTAATCCCAGCACTTTAGGAGGCTGAGGTGGGTAAATCCCTTGAGGCCAGGAATTCAAAACCAGCCTGGACAACAAGGCAAAACCCCATATCTACAAAAAATACAAAAAAAAATAAAATTAGCTGGGTGTGGTGCCATGTGCCTGTAGTCCCAGCTGCTCAGGAGGCTGAGGCAGGAGGATTACCTGAGCCCAGGGGGTAAAGGCTGCAGTGAACCATGATCACACCACTGCACTCCAGCCTGGGCGACAGGGTGAGACCCCATCTCTTAAAAAATTAATTAAAACAAAAAATAAAAAGGTATTAAATCAAATGAATCTCTAATTGGTGAAATCTATAGAAGGCTAAAGAGAGAGGTTTTCCTTCAATCCTTGTCTACTCTGAGGCTACCATTCCTCCCTACTCCCCCTTCCTCCCCCCAACCCCCTACCACCCCACCATCCCTCCAGGAGGACAACAGCCCAGCAATGTCAGTTCATCCCTTGAGAAGAGAGAGGCTGGCAGAACACACTGATGGAACAGGTTTCCAAATCTGATAATGTGGAAGCCTTCCTTAATTTGAAAAACTGCCTCTTGGTGTCTATTCAGACTTTAAAATCACTTTCCTACCTAGCATAAGAAGTCTTTATATCTGAAAAGTGTAAATATAATGCCAGGGTCACTTAAGAAAATGAAGCTTCTCTTTTTTTTTGAGAGTGGGATTTTAAAATGTTAGATTTGTAACTTTTTTATACTGAGATAAACTTGATAAATACTCACACTTTGAACTTGAGAATAGTGGAATTTTGCAAACTGTCTTTAGATATCTAATATCTCCTCTCTTTGAAGGTGAATGATATTAGAAATTAAATATGGATATTGTGGAGGAGGTAAAGAAAATTCAAGAACAGCAAGCAAAACATGAAATCCTCATCTGCTGACAGCCTATACAACCTTACCAAAATTCCAAATACAGACATCAAGTCACTGGCTTAACTTTCCCCCTCCAGTTCAGGTTCTCTACAATGATCTCACAATATTTAAATCATATTTCACATAAGATGAGACAATGCAGAAATGTATAGTAACACTGTGTATTGCTGCATCCCCCTTCCATCTCTATGGCATTCTCAAAGGCCAAGTGTCTGCCGTTTGTCCAACAAAAAGAGAATCAAATCTAGCCTTGTAATTCACATGCCTGTAAACATACAGGATTAGCTGTTGGAAATTTTTATTAGGCTGAAAAACATTTGCCTTTCTCCCCACAGCCACACATCAAGGAAATACAATAAAACCTAAATAAGTCCAAGTTTGTGATGATTCCAATAAACAAGCCATGTTTATTATGAAAAGCACATTAACGCAGCAAAACACGATTAGAAAGCAACAAATCTTAAATATGTAAGAGAACAGACATGCAAACAAAGAAGTCTCATAGCAAACAATCTTATCTAGTCATTAAAGCAGGACTTTCATACAAGTAAAAATCTGTATTGAAAATGAGTGAACTTTATTTAAACTTAGTTATTTAACATAACTGAAAGCAAGACGGGACTGTAAAATGATCATCTTGAAAAAGATATCCCACAGGGTAAGGGTATGAATTATTCAGCTGATCTAAATTTGTGAGGTGTCCCTTTCTGGTGTCATTTGCCCTCTCCATCCCTTCCCCACCTGCCTTCTTTAGCTCCGGCAGAGACTTTTTTTAAAAAAACATTTTTTACTTATACGTCTTTCTCTCTCTGCAAATAATAGCCAGTATTCACTGGGAGTTTACTATGTGCCAAGAGTTTTCTAAGCATTGTACGTACATTAAGTCATTTAATTGTCATAACAGCCCTGTGAGTTTAGTATTCGCTTTAGCATCTTTTTACACATGAGGAAACTGAGGCACAAAGCCATTCAGGGACAAGCCCAAAGTGACACATCTCATGCTCCTAGGCTGAGGGTAACCACCATCGTCTTGCTTGCCCTCCTGGCCCGGGAGCTGGAAATTTTTATTAGGCTGAAAACATTTGCCATTTCTCCCCACAGCTACACATCAAGGAAATACAATAAAACCTAAGTAAGGCCGGGCGTGGTGGCTCAGGCCTGTAATCCCAGCATTTTGGGAGCCCAGGACGGGTGGATCACTTGGGGTCAGGAGTTCGAGACCAACCTGGCCAACATGGGGAAACCCCATCTCTACTAAAGATACAAAAATTAGTCGGGCATGTTGGGTCCCCAGTCAAGCTTGGGAGGGAGAAAGCAGCGGGTTTCACTGCCCCGTGGTGCTAAGTCTGGCCTTGCCTGTTCTAGGTTTCATGAGCTACATCGTGGAGCCGCTCTTCCGGGAATGGGCCCATTTCACGGGAAACAGCGCACTGTCGGAGAACATGCTGGGTCACCTCGCGCACAACAAGGCCCAGTGGAAGAGCCTGTTGCCCAGGCAGCACAGAAGCAGGGGCAGCAGCGGCAGCGGGCCCGATCAGGACCACGCAGGCCAAGGGACTGAGAGCGAGGAGCAGACAGCGCGGGAAGGCGACAGCCCCTAGAGGCCGGCGCAGCTCAGACGCGGAGAGGATGCTTTCCTCCGGCAGGGACCCCAGAAGGCAGAAGCAGCGCGGAGGGGCCCTCACCCAGCAGCCCAGCCAGTTTCTGGGTGTTGTCCTGGGGCTCTTTGGAACGCCACCTTCCTCCCACTTACCTGCCTCCCCTCCTTTTCGCAAATGTACAGAAGCCATTTGTCACCTCAGCATTCGCTGCCGAAATGAGCAACTCCATTCAGTAATGTGGGAGCTGATCCCATGGGCAGGCTCACCCTGCTCCAGGAGAAGACTAGGAGGAAGGAGGTGCTCCTGCCCTGTCCGCCATGGCCCCGGGTCGCACTGGAACAGGCAGCAGTTCCTAAGTCTGGAGCGTTTGAGCGTTTGCCGTCTGACTGCTGATCTGCGTGACAGAAACACCAGCATATTTGCAACGCCAAGGATATTGGTCTTAAGTGCAAGAGCACAAATGAGAGTGTGAGAGAAAGTACCTTCTATTTTAATAATAATTATTATATAAAAATAATAAATCTTTTTAACTTTTATATTTTATGCACTAGACAATGGATCTGCAACTTTGGACTAAGATCATTCAATGTACCCAAACTTGAACAGGGGGTTCATTGTTTTGCTATTGACTTTATTATGCCACTTTGGGGCAGAGACTTGGCATCTTCTCAGTTTAAGAAACCATGTTTCCTATCCAATCCGAAGGGAAGGTGCTGTACAGTTCATTCCTTTGCACCATTAGCCAATCTGTCTTTTATGGATTCCATGACATGTTTATATTCACCCATGTACATTTTCTGTAAATACCAAACGCTACTGATTCCCATGCCAAAATACATGAGTATTATGGGATTGCTACCTGTATAAACAATGGCACTGTGAACAGAATACTGTTAGTTTTAATACAAGAGAATGCATTTGTAAATATGGTATAGAGTTTATTAATATACTATTGTTTGCAGATAAAGGCCTTAACTTTAAACATCTTTCATCTTCTGAAAGCTGCCCGACTTAAATCCTCATAGATGTCTTTCTCAACTGCCTTCCCATGTCCATCTGTATGTTTTCCAGCTAAGGTCACAAACCAAAACTGAATAAAGTCTTTGAGGAAACATTTTGGAAACTTCACATGCATTCCACTTGAGACCATAGTGTTTAATCTATGGCACCAAGCATCGTTTCCTCAGATTAATGAGACCCTTCAACAAGCCTGAAGCAGTCACTTTTCAACGCAGCGATGTTTTAACAAGCCAGCTGCTAAGCTTGTGTTTATGTGACTCTTGTTACAGAACGTGGTGGTGCGTCAGCCTCACAGGAGACATAGCAGGTCTCGAAAACCTTCTATGACCCTGTCATCTAACCATCAGGGAATTCCCTGCTCCCATGCCACACATTTGTCTATCATGGCTACAGTACCAAAGTACTTTTGGTGTTTGGTTGGTGTGCATTTCTTTAGTGTCAATAGTAACTGGACTTTTCTTTTTCCTTAATCTCATGTGAACAACTACCCAACTGTTTAGCTGAAGTTCGTATTATTTAAGTAAAGAAAATATTTCAGTTTTATAACAGACTTTACCTTCCTGGCAGGTCATTGTAGTTAATTATGTCTCTAGCTTGGAGTGTCACCTTGAAATTTCGTTGCCATTTTTTCTGCAGACACTTGGCCATAAAATCTGTTACAGCATTCTTCTCTAGGCTGCTAAATGCTGTGCATTGAACCTTTTCTTTAGAAGTTTCAGCATAACTAATGTTGGATGAAAATTGTTGATGCCCCTTTCTTTTTAAACAGTGTGGTAGTGGGAGATGATTGTTCCTGCCACTATCAACCTGATCCTCGTGCTGACAGAATGACAGCTAGCACTCATTTCCTAAGTGCAACTGTTTCAGAGATTTTTCTCCTAACATACAAATGAAATACCGATTGGCCTGTAATAAGTTCCTATAGAGAGACTGAGGCTTGCAGAATTAAGGTTCAGGGGAAACTTTGGAGAGTTGATTATATTTTCATTAAAGTAGGAGAGGCTGTCAGGTGGTGCTAAAGAAAGTGTGACGATCTTATGAAATAGGTGGATGGTAAGTTGAAATTATTGATGTGGGTAAGAAGGAAGGTTGTGGAAAGTTAACACTAGCTTTGTATTTTTTTTTTTTCTGTAAAACCATGAACTGATATATTTTTCTTTATCACTTTAGTATTCTGCAGTTCTCAGCTTGGTGAGGCCCCAAAAGTGAATATGTCAGATGTATTTCTGTTTCCAAACCTGTCTTACTTTGGTTTGATGGTACAGAGACGGCTTTTGAGTAGTCTATTTTTAATGTATATGAGGTCAAATCAAGGAAGGCAATTGCTGGGGACAAGAAAAGTAGAGGTAAGAAAAAGACACTATTTTAGCTAATAGGGTTTCTGCCTTGGGACTAAAACATTGCTTTGTTTAAATTATAATTATATAATAATTCAAATAAATGAGATTGCAGGTGTTCTTAGTAGTTCAGAGTTGATAGGGCAAAAGTGTTTACGTTACAATTAGGTCTTGAAGAAGAGCTCACAGAGAAAAAACTACCAAATATCCAACAGGTAAGCCCGTGATGTAGCCACTAGTGCAATAAAAATCTGAAGTAAAATGAGGCATAAACTGGATGCAGCTGCCTCCCTCATTCAACTGGAGAGTTCTTGAGTTCCTCATTTGTTGGTAAAAAGAAAATGACTGAAAATGTCTTTTTTTTCTTGCCTATTAGTGGTTCTCTTGCAATATTTCAATAGGAGTCCATTTACTAGTTCAAACACAGTGGCTGGGCACGGTGGCTCACGCCTGTAATCCCAGCACTTTGGAAGACCAAGGTGGGCAAATCACAAGGTCAGGAGATCAAGACCATTCTGACCAACATGGTGAAACCCTGTCTCTACTAAAATACAAAAATTAGCTGGGCATGGCAGTGTGTGCCTGTAATCCCAGCTACTCAGGAAGCTGGGGCAGGAGAATCACTTGAACCTGGGAGGTGGAGGTTGTAGTGATCCGAGATCGCGCCACTGTACTCCAGCCTAGCGACAGAGCTAGACTCTGTCTCAAAGAAAAAACAAAAACAAAAAACACAGCTATTGGATCATCCACAGATTTTTTCTTTACAATCTTGTTCTCCTTGTCCATGGACCATCAATAGTTGACTCACCAAGTTTAATTCTTCCATTGCTTGAGAAGAAAGGAATCAAAGGACTGTGTGTAGTAAGCTGGCAGTAAAGTTAAGATCAAATTAAGACACAGAGAGAGAATATGTATCACCGCCAGGCCTGATAGGCAAAACCTGCTCTTCCTTTTGATAGCAGTGATGAATTGTCAGGACCTTATTTATGAAACCCTGACCTACCCGTAACTCCCTGCTAGGCTAAGTAAAAACCAGGCTCTTTCTCCCTGCTTATGGCTCACCACAAAGGGGCTTGCAGCGTGTCCTGCAACTTTGTCTTCAGTTAGTGCTTCCTACAAAACTAGGACTTGTTTTGTAATCTTTTCTCATGTTGAATCAGATCTGCTCACTGATCTAGGTTTGGTTATGAGCTTGTATCTCACTGTATTTCTCATGCTTTGTTCTTTTAAACAGATCCTTTAAATTGTGTCATTTTGTGTACACATGTGAGGTTTGGGAAAAAAAAAAAAAACACCTTGTGAGTTTTGCTCAAAATGTGGCCTAAGTAGCCATTGGCATGTCTAGATGAACAATTAAAAATAAAGATAATTTCTTTAAAATATCACAAGACGAAAATATCTTAATTCTCACCAGGTAACATGTTACCAGCCAACGAATTAGATTGAATAAAAGGAACCCACTGCTCAGGAGAGGAAACATTCAAGGAAAGAACACAGATGCAAACATGGTCCACATGACTCATTCCACTTTGGGGGCACAGAAACGCCCATGTGCATGAAGGTATCACTTGCTCCTTAGTGCCAAGTTAGGGAAACAGGGCCACCATTCAGCTTTCCATTTCCTCAGAGTCCTGATATTTTTCTGACTCATATTTGTCAACCTCATATATGAATGAGAATGAGGTACAATGTTTTAAGTTGTAAAAACATAGCCAACTCAGTGCAAGAATTATTTGTGAAAAATATGGTCTCACATTTCAGGATTACAGGCCATGAAGAACAATGGAACAGTTCAAGTAGAACAACTGAGTATTCTAAAGCCATCTGGAAATAGAGGAGAAAAAGAACACTGCCAATGTTTCCAAT
Source organism: Theropithecus gelada (assembly GCF_003255815.1). NCBI lineage: Eukaryota > Metazoa > Chordata > Mammalia > Primates > Cercopithecidae > Theropithecus > Theropithecus gelada. Next base: position 160,922,875 of record NC_037671.1, read on the forward strand.
GTTTTCTTGTATCTTTATGTATTCTCCCATATTCATTTTATTAAGATCTGTGTTCAGAATCCCTCTGATTCCTTAATGACTCTCCATGTTTGAATGCAAAGCTACTTTTTCATTTGTGGATATTCTATATCACAAAGCTAAAATCAAAAGAGATGCCCCACTAGTCGTGTAAAGGTCAGGCATGACTTTCAAATGTACATGGGAACCTAGCTGAAACACTGTCAAATAGGCCAAGCCTACATGAGCAGTTAGATTTCAATTAAAGAAATACTGATTATCTACTATGTGCCGGATGTTGTGCTAGATATTGGGATTTAAAAAGACCCAGAACCTCCAAGAGCATTCAGACTTGTGCCAGAGACTGGTGTTACCAGTGAACACTTCTTAGAGAATTCGTGAAACACCTATGATTGCTCAAATGCAGCTAAAGCTCCCTCCTGGCATACAACACAATAGAAAGCAGATACACTTCCAACACAGAAATGGATCCCAATCCTAGTTCTGTCATTAACTTATCCTCTGACTAGAGAGAAATTACTAAAACTGCTATAAAATTATTTCAAGATGGCTGGGTGTGGTGGCTCACGTCTGTAATGCCAGCACTTTGGGAGGCCAAGGAGGGGGGGGTGGATCATGGGGTCAGGAGTTCAAGACCAGTTTGGCCAAGATGGTGAAACCCTGTCTCTACTAAAAATACAAAAATTAGCCAGGCGTAGTGGTGGGCTCCTGTAATCCCAGCTACTCAGGAGGCTGAGACAGGAGGATCGCTTGAACCTGGGAGGCAGAGGTTGCAGTGAGCCAAGTTTGTGCCACTGCACTCTAGCCTGGGTGACAAAGCAAGACTCTATCTCAAAAAATAACAATAATAATTTCAAGACAATATTTGTTATGGTATTGTTGTGGCAATTAAAAGAGTTTGCATATAAAAAGCACCAAGCATGCTCTCTGGTACATGGCAGATGCTCAATAGACACAGGTTCTCCCTTAAATTACAGACAACTTGCCAAATAGCCATTCCTGCATGCATAAAGAATGGGGAGAGTTTACAGGGGAGAAAACATAGTAAAAGTTGGTGGTTTCACGTTAGGAAGTCAAACTTCTAATTAAGCCAGAGAGATTATTAGAAAAAAAAAGTTTAAGTTATAGCTGATACGGTTTGAAAATGTAAGATTGGCTTGTCTTAGTCACCTAAGCAATGATGTATCATTGATTCCATTGCCTGAAATTCAAATTCTCATATTAAAAGTGCTGATATAATCTTTAGTATTTTCTTTCCTTTTAAGGAAGCAATGCAGTAGGGTTTTAAAGCATTGTCAGGGCACGGTGGCTCACATCTGTAATTCTAGCACCTTGGGAGGCTGAGGCAAGAGGATTGCTCACGTCCAGGAATTTGAGACCAGCCTGGACAACATAGTGAGACCCCATCTCTACAAAAAATTTTTTTAATACATAAATTAAAGTGTAGGCTTTGGACTGGGTACAGTGGCTTACACTATCTTAGCACTTTGGTAGGCGAAGGTGGGAGGATCACTTGAGGCCAAGAGTTCAAGACCAGCCTGAGCAACACAGCAAGACTCCTGTCTCTACAAAAAGTAAGAATTTAAAATAAAAAAAAAAAATGTGGGCTTTAGAGTCAGACCAGAATTTAAATCCCTCATTATCATTAACTACCTAACCCTAGGCAATTTGTTTAATCTCTGAGTCTCCATCTCCTCATGTATAAAATAGTTACATCAACCTCCTGGGTGGTCATGAGGGTGAAATTAAATAACATACATAAAATATATAGCACAATTTCTAGCAAAAAGGGAGTACTCAAAAAAGGTAAATTCCTACATCACTGAAGGAAAAAATATCTACGAAGTGGGAGTTAGGATACATCTTTCACTTTCTGTAGATTGTGCCAATTTTTGTGCAAATGAAAACAAGACGCATTAACAGAGACCGAGAGTGATTATATCTACACGTGGCCAGGTCGGTCATAAAAATAATCCTTGTATTACAGACAAAAAAAAACTATTTTAAAAAGTGATTAAAGAAAAAAAGACAGTGACCCAGAGGTGCTAAGGATACACTGATAAGACCAAGGACAAATAAGGGACTATTTCTTATGATTTTAAAGTAAATATTCCTCAGGTCAGCCAGAGAGAACTAGTCCATCTGGTTAATCTAAGACTTTCCTGGAGCTGACAAGAATACAACCCTGGCTAGACAGAAGGATTAGTCAAATAAGCAAAACTTGATAACCTGTCAAGTTTCCATGAAGTCCACTCAAATCCTACAATTCCTATCCATCAAGGTTCCTGGTAGCCCTTGCCCTTGTCACCTCTTCATCAGATCTTTTCTGGCCACTGACAATAGAGGCTGAGGACTCCTGGGAAGTCTCCACAAATAGATGGTCCTGGGCAACATAGGCAGACCCCATCTCTACTAAACATTTTAGAAAATTAGCCAAGCATGCACAGCGGTGGTCCCAGCTACTTGGGAGGCTGAGGTGGGAGAAGTGCTTGAGACCAGGAGTACAAAGCTGCAGTAATCTATGTGCCACTGCACTCCAGTGGTGACAAGACTTTGTCTCAAAATTTTAATGTAAAACTCAATTCTAAACTAACATTTTCCAAATTGCATAAAAATGTGTGTGCCCAAAGTGTTCCCTGAAAAAAAAAAAAAATGGCTTCGTAGCCAAAGAATTTTGAGAAAACATGGATTAAATACATAGGTTTTGCTCAAAGATGTTTATTAAGTGTTCTCTGGGGAAAAAATGGCTTCATAGTCAAAGAATTTTGAGAAACAATGGATTAAATGCATAGGTTTTGCCCCTGTCTGCTTCCCAGAATGCTCAAGTGCTAATGGACATCTTCAACAAGGTGATACAGATGACACTGTTTGGATCTAGTTTTGATTTCATATCACAAAATCTTCCTTAACTATTCCAACCCAGGATGATCTATCATTTTATCATTAGTGATTTTTAGCTGTTTTGTGTTATCATTAATGATGTATGTGTGTGTGTGTTCTGCCCAATTTGAGGTGTAATTTGGCATGGTGGTTAACTTGCCCGAGTTTGTGGCCTGACTTTACCACTTAGTAGGTATCTGACCTTGGGACAGTTTTCGAACTTTCCGTGCCTCAGTTTCTTTACCTGTAAAATGGTGATTAAAATATTACCTATTTCATAAGGGTTTTGAAGATTAAAAGAGTTCAGGTACGGAAAGCCCTTTGAATGATGCCTGAGAGAGAAAGCACTAAGTATTGGCAAAACCATCATCTTCTCCCTTCATCCCCCTCTTAACCTGACTTGTAAGCTCTTTGATAACAGGGATAACTACCCCTTTAAAAACTATTCTTGGCCGGGCGCAGTGGCTCACGCCTGTAATCCCAACACTTCAGGAGGCCGGGGCGGGGGGGTGGGGGGGTAGATCATGAGGTCAGGAGTTCGAGACCAGGCTGACCAAGATGGTGAAACCCCATCTCTACTAAAAATACAAAAATTTGCCAGGCGTGGTGGCAGGCGCCTGTAATCCAGCTACTCGGGAGGCTGAGGCAGGAGAATCGCTTGAACTCAGGAGGCAGAGGTTGCAGTGAGCTGAGGTCACACCACTGCATTCTAGCCTGGGTGACAGAGCAAAACTTCGTCTCAAAAAACAAACAAAAAAAAATATTCTCCATAGCGTAGCACAGGAGATACTGAATAAATACGTATTGAATGAAAGAACATATTTTTGATGGACAAATTGGAAATGATATCAGAATATTATGTTAACATTTAAATCCAAACAAGTAAACTCCAATTGTAACAATAAACGTCCCAATAATTTGAATGCAGATGCTGTGTTTTTCAGGTCCACGGTTGCTATCTGGTAGACCTTTAGCATTTTCAAGAACATAGTTTAGGAAAACAAGAGTTTTTCTCCTCTCAGTTTATGAGCATACTCTTCTGAGTGATGACAGTAGAAATAATTTCCCGGAAGGACTTGATATCCAAAGATCTCTAGGTTTTTCTCTATACAACTGGAAAAGAAACCAACAGAAACACCACTAAATTGCTTCCTTTGTGGGACAAATATGAGTCTGTTGTAATGCACAATCCAAGAGAAGACAGAGACAAATCCCAGTGCTCATCTTTAAAAAAGAACAGGGAATGACAGATGAGTCTCTTTATTTTATCCTTGTTAAAAGTACTTCAGATTACACATAACCTACTCCTACTCTTCTTCCCAGTAAGCAATTATATGTGCATTTTTTAAGTTGTCAGCAAAGTAAGCCTAATGGACCAAAATGTACGATCAGTTTTGGGGGTTATTTATTTCTTCCTTCTTCCCACTGCTATAATTTACTTTGAGCCTTTTTTTAACAGGAGAGTCAGACTTTACATTTCAATGAATTCATTTTCTCAGAAACATCTGTCTCAGTCCACACTTGAAAAAAAAAGAAAAACTTCTACATGAAAACAAAAGACCTGTAGTGTTATAGAATAGCATAAGTGAGAATTACACTCTACAATTATCAGTTTTCAAGCATTAACCTTACTGAGATGGAGGCAACAAAAAGTTCTGATAGGTCTTTCAATACTTGCATTATGTAACATGTTCTGAAATATTTCTGAGATGCCTCTGCTGACTTTAGTTATTAAAAATGTGTTATTTTAGAAATAGCTTATCAAAAAATACCTTTTGGCATCTGGAGCTTTATCTTAAACTCTGATGGAAAGGTTGAGATTTTTTTTCTCTCAACAGTGTGGGCTTTTTTTGTTGTTTGAGACCGAGTCTCACTCTGTTGCCCAGGCTGGAGTGCAGTGGTGCAATCCCGGCTCACTGCAACCTCCTCCTCCTGGGTTCAAGTCATTCTCATGCCTCAGCCTCCTGAGTAGCTGGGATTAGGATTACAGGCACAGGCCACCATGCCCGGCTAATTTTTGTATTTTTAGTAGAGACGAGGTTTTGCCATGTTAGCCAGGCTGGTCTCAAACTCTTGACCTCAAGTGATCCATCCTCCTCAGCCTCCCAAAGTGCTGGGATTGCAGGCTTGAGCCACCATGCCCAGCCTCCGTGTGTTTTTAGTAGTAGGTTTCCAGTTCTTAAGTATGATTTAGTGAATGTTCAGCCACACCACCAACCTGCAGAAATGTCAGGCAGCCAGGCACAGGCCCTATCCCCACAGTGATTGTCTAGCCACTGCACAGACTGTGAAGCCCCCAAGCACCAGTGCCAGCCTCTGAGGAGGATGAGATGAGAAAAACCTTCAACAGGGTGGGCAGGCCACAGTGCAAGGGCTGTGTGCCAGGACCTCATCCTGCTGAGAGTTGGGGTATGTACAAGTGTCATTGAGAAAGGCCTAGGATTGTGGAGGGAGGTGGGTAACCTGACTTGAATATCGAAAATGTATGTGACATGTCAATAAAGTTTTATTTGGGCTAGCAAGCAAACCAGAAGCAATTAACTAGACATCATTGTTTCTTCTTTGAATAGTCAGAGCTAAGTGTTCTAGGAACACAAACATTTTTGTACACATTATTGGTAAAGGCTCTGACCAGATGTCAAGTATATTGGCAAATTTTGTCCATATAAATCAGGTGACTTGTAAGAAGTGTTCACTGAGGCTTAATTTTATTTCAGAAACAACAGCATTACTGCCTAGTTTGCAATTTATAGTGAGCATTAGAGCTGATGTTTTGTGTTCCTTGCACTGTATTGACACTTGTGAACAGCAGGCATTGGCCAGAAACAATGGTGGTGCCATCTATGTTCCGTTTGCTGCAAGAGATGACTCAACTCTTATTCTAACTCAAATGAGACTGTCAATGAAGATAGGAGGCATGGAGAACTGACAAGAGGAGTAAGCTTATATTGATTCTGTATCCCGTGAGGGAAAATAAGCATTTAAGGAAGAATAACCAAGATGAATCAAAATTACTCACTGAGTATGAGTTTCCAAGAGCTGCCCTAACAGATTACCAGAGTGACTCCAAACACAAAAATGTATTCTCTCACAGTTCTGGAGGCGAGAAGTCTAAAATCCAGGTATCAGCAGGTCTCTGAGCTCTCTGAATCTACCAGGGAAGAGTCCTTCCTTCCCTCTTCTAGCTCCCAGAGGTCACCAGAAATCCGTGTTGGTCCTTGAGTTGTGGCAGCGTAACTCCAACCTTTGCCTCCATCTTCACAGGCCTTCATCCCCATGGGTCTGTTTTCCCTTCTTATATGGACACGAGCCAGGGACTAGGGCCCACCCTAAACCCATATGGCTTCATCTTAACTAATTACATCTGCAAAGACTCTATTGCCAAGTAAGGTCATATTCTGAGGTTCTGGATGGACACGAACTATAAGGGGCAGTATTCAGCTGAGGACACCTAGACACTCCTCACTCACCCACCCAATGCTTTACCTCCTGCCCATCCCCAGTAAACACACACACGCTCCATATGCATCTGTCAGACTTTTTTCTTTTTTTTTAACTTTTTTTTTCTTATTTATTTATTTATTATTATTATTATACTTTAAGTTCTAGGGTACATGTGCATAATGTGCAGGTTTGTTACATATGTATACTTGTGCCATGTTGCTGTGCTGCACCCATCAACTCGTCAGCACCCATCAACTCGTCATTTACATCAGGTATAACTCCCAATGCAATCCCTCCCCCCTCCCCATGATAGGCCCCGGTGTGTGATGTTCCCCTTCCCAAGTCCAAGTGATCTCATTGTTCAGTTCCCACCTATGAGTGAGAACATGTGGTGTTTGGTTTTCTGTTCTTGTGATAGTTTGCTAAGAATGATGGTTTCCAGCTGCATCCATGTCCCTACAAAGGACACAAACTCATCCTTTTTTATGGCTGCATAGTATTCCATGGTGTAGATGTGCCACATTTTCTTAATCCAGTCTGTCACTGATGGACATTTGGGTTGATTCCAAGTCTTTGCTATTGTGAATAGTGCCACAATAAACATACGTGTGCATGTGTCTTTATAGCAGCATGATTTATAATCCTTTGGGTATATACCCAGTAATGGGATGGCTGGGTCATATGGTACATCTAGTTCTAGATCCTTGAGGAATCGCCATACTGTTTTCCATAATGGTTGAACTAGTTTACAATCCCACCAACAGTGTAAAAGTGTTCCTATTTCTCCACATCCTCTCCAGCACTTGTTGTTTCCTGACTTTTTAATGATCGCCATTCTAACTGGTATGAGATGGTATCTCATTGTGGTTTTGATTTGCATTTCTCTGATGGCCAGTGATGATGAGCATTTTTTCATGTGTCTGTTGGCTGTATGAATGTCTTCTTTTGAGAAATGTCTGTTCATATCCTTTGCCCACTTTTTGATGGGGTTGTTTTTTTCTTGTAAATTTGTTGGAGTTCTTTGTAGGTTCTGGATATTAGCCCTTTGTCAGATGAGTAGATTTAAAGCAGTGTGTAGAGGGAAATTTATAGCACTAAATGCCCACAAGAGAAAGTAGGAAAGATCTAAAATTGACACTCTAACATCACAATTAAAAGAACTAGAGAAGCAAGAGCAAACGCATTCAAAAGCTAGCAGAAGGCAAGAAATAACTAAGATCAGAGCAGAACTGAAGGAGATAGAGACACAAAAAACCCTCCAAAAAATCAATGAATCCAGGAGTTGGTTTTTTGAAAAGATCAACAAAATTGACAGACCACAAGCAAGACTGATAAAGAAGAAAAGAGAGAAGAATCAAATAGACGCAATAAAAAATGATAAAGGGGATATCACCACCGACCCCACAGAAATACAAACTACCATCAGAGAATACTATAAACACCTCTACGCAAATAAACTAGAAAATCTAGAAGAAATGGATAACTTCCTGGACACTTACACTCTTCCAAGACTAAACCAGGAAGAAGTTGGATCCCTGAATAGACCTATAGCAGGCTCTGAAATTGAGGCAACAATTAATAGACTACCAACCAAAAAAAGTCCAGGACCAGATGGATTCACAGCTGAATTCTACTAGAGGTACAAGGAGGAGCTGGTACCATTCCTTCTGAAACTATTCCAATCAGTAGAAAAAGAGGGAATCCTCCCTAACTCATTTTATGAGGCCAACATCATCCTGATACCAAAGCCTGGCAGAGACATAACAAAAAAAAGAGAATTTTAGACCAATATCCCTGATGAACATCGATGCAAAAATCCTCAATAAAATACTGGCAAACCGGATTCAGCAGCACATCAAAAAGCTTATCCACCATGATCAAGTGGGCTTCATCCCTGGGATGCAAGGCTGGTTCAACATTCGCAAATCAATAAACATAATCCAGCATATAAACAGAACCAAAGACAAGAACCACATGATTATCTCAATAGATGCAGAAAAGGCTTTTGACAAAATTCAACAGCCCTTCATGCTAAAAACGCTCAATAAATTCGGTATTGATGGAACGTATCTCAAAATAATAAGAGCTATTTATGACAAACCCACAGCCAATATCATACTGAATGGCCAAAAACTGGAAAAATTCCCTTTGAAAACTGGCACAAGACAGGAATGCCTTCTCTCACCACTCCTATTCAACATAGTGTTGGAAGTTCTGGCTAGGGCAATCAGGCAAGAGAAAGAAATCAAGGGTATTCAGTTAGGAAAAGAAGAAGTCAAATTGTCCCTCTCTGCAGATGACATGATTGTATATTTAGAAAATCCTATTGTCTCAGCCCAAAATCTCCTTAAGCTGATAAGCAACTTCAGCAAAGTCTCAGGATACAAAATTAATGTGCAAAAATCACAAGCGTTCGTATACACCAGTAACAGACAAACAGAGAGCCAAATCATGAATGAACTTCCATTCACAATTGCTTCAAAGAGAATAAAATACCTAGGAATCCAACTTACAAATCATGAATGAACTTCCATTCACAATTGCTTCAAAGAGAATAAAATACCTAGGAATCCAACTTACAAGGGATGTAAAGGACCTCTTCAAGGAGAACTACAAACCACTGCTCAGTGAAATAAAAGAGGACACAAACAAATGGAAGAACATACCATGCTCATGGATAGGAAGAATCAATATCGTGAAAATGGCCATACTGCCCAAGGTTATTTATAGATTCAATGCCATCCCCATCAAGCTACCAATGAGTTTCTTCACAGAACTGGAAAAAACTGCTTTAAAGTTCATATGGAACCAAAAAAGAGCCCACATCTCCAAGACAATCCTAAGTCAAAAGAACAAAGCTGGAGGCATCACGCTACCTGACTTCAAACTATACTACAAGGCTACAGTAACCAAAACAGCATGGTACTGGTACCAAAACAGAGATATAGACCAATGGAACAGAACAGAGTCCTCAGAAATAATACCACACATCTACAGCCATCTGATCTTTGACAAACCTGAGAGAAACAAGAAATGGGGAAAGGATTCCCTATTTAATAAATGGTGCTGGGAAAATTGGCTAGCCATAAGTAGAAAGCTGAAACTGGATCCTTTCCTTACTCCTTATACAAAAATTAATTCAAGATAGATTAGAGACTTAAATGTTAGACCTAATACCATAAAAACCCTAGAGGAAAACCTAGGTAGTACCATTCAGGACATAGGCATGGGCAAAGACTTCACGTCTAAAACACCAAAAGCAACGGCAGCAAAAGCCAAAATTGACAAATGGGATCTCATTAAACTAAAGAGCTTCTGCACAGCAAAAGAAACTACCATCAGAGTGAACAGGCAACCTACAGAATGGGAGAAAATTTTTTAACTTTTTATTTGGAGATAATTGTAGATTTAAATGTTCTTGTAAGAAATAATACAGAGTTGGAACTTGGGGGTAAGTGGTCAAAATGAAAATAAAAGAAATAATAGAGAGGCTGGGTGCAGCCGCTGATGCCTGTAATCCCAACACTTTAGGAGGCTGCGGCAGGAGGATCACTTGAGGCTAGGAGTTTGAGACCAGCCTGGGCAACATAGCAAGACCTCATCTCTACTAATTTTTTTTTTTTTAATTAGCTGGGTGTAATGGCACACACCTAGAGTCCCAGCTACTTGGGAGGCTGAGATGGGAGGATCACTTGAGCCCAAAGGTTGAGGCTGCAGGGAGCTGTTTCACACCACTGCACTCTTGCCTGGGGCAACAGAGTGAGATCCTATCTCAAAAAAGAAAAGAAAAAAAGAAATCGAAAGATCCTGTGAACTCTTCACCCACTTTACCCAATTTTCCCCAATGGTAATATCTTGTATAACTGTATTACAATATCACAACCAGGAAATCAACATTGATAATCCAGTGACAATTCAGACTTCAGCAGTGTCACATGCATTTGTGTGTGTGTGTGTGATATCTTTCAGATTTCACCTTAATGACAGCATTGAGATAGTGTTTCAGGTTTGAGATGTGGTTGTTTTTGCATATTTGCAGGTAGAGTCTGAGGAAATGTGGAGAAGTTTCATGGAAGGAGGAACAAAACACATCTTTGTTTCTCTCTTCCATATCCTTTCCTTACCAATTCAGACCTGGCTCAGGAAAACAAAACAAAACAAAACAAACACTCTTCAGAATCCCAGTGGCATCAGCCATCTGGAGATGACAGTATGATTCTTGTTCTACATTTCAGCTTCTTCACTATTTCATCATTGATTTCCCAAATACTTTCATTCATTCATTCATTTGTGCAACAAATATACATGAAGCACCAAGTTTGTGTTAGGTGTTGGGGATACAATGATAACTGTCTTCTCTGTGCTTACAATAAAGTGAGCAACCAGGGAGAATTCATAATCAGCAAATAATAATTAGTGAAATAACGGGAGAAGTAGGAGAAGGCGGGATCACATAGAAGGGAAAGCTAACCCGTGACAGGTTGTGGGAGAATTCAGGAAGTCCTCCCAGAGGAAGGGATGCCTAAGTCGAGATACAAATGAAGAGTGAGGCAAGGGGAGGAATCTGGGAAGAAGAACTGTTCCTGACCAAGGGACAATAGTTGAAGTGTTTCTGAGGATGAAAAATATCCCCAGAAACATCAAGAAACTGAAAAAAAAAAATAACACTCAAATATTTATGTAGGTAGTTGTGCAGATAATAAGGAAAAGTTAAAGACATAGAGAATGATAGGTGCAACAGTTCCTTATAAGCATGGGACTCAGAGTAGGAGGCTTTGGAGATGAGGTCGACTCACCACCATTGTGATAGGTGGGAAGGAGATGAAGCCATGTGGGACACAATTATGTTCATGCATTTTGTGGCAAAAGTTGCAGAATTCTTGTCTGGTGACCTCTACATTCTGGGTCCAGTACAATGCACAGGCACCTGCTGGAGTGAAGGGGGTGATGGCAGGGCCAAAAGTGGGAGAAAAGAGAGGAAATCAATAGCATATCTGTATATGAGAGAGTGTTGACTGAAGAAAGAAAGAGCATAGGAGAGAGAGTTCACTGAAGAAACTTCACATGATCACATACAGCACCAATGCTAGAAGTCAGGAATTGATAGCCACAACCATCTTAAACATCCTGTGGCATCCCCAGCAGCTCTCAGCCCCCAGATGAAGATGAGAAGGTAGAAGTCAGATTCTTCCAAGGTTTGGATTTTGCCCAGAGCAAACAAGAGTAGAGCAGCAAGGCAAGGGAGTTGATTGTAGTTGTAATTTAAGCTGAGTAGAAAAGGCGGTGAAGACGAGAAGCTGCTGGATAGAGAGATAAAAGAGCCTTAGAAGACATGCTGAGAAGAAAGAATCAGATCGAGCTGGAAGGTTAGGCTTGTGTGGTCTGAGGCTGTGGAAGGTCTGAACGTATTATTTTAGAGGTGAAGTGGCTTGATGTGAAGACAGGTCCAGGAGCTTTGGGGGCAGACAGCTTCAGGAGTATGGAGAAGTTTATTATAGTTAAGGAATCAAGAGTACGTGGCGGTAGGTGAGTTATCCACTTGGTTACTGAAGTCACACAGGTTATTGGCAGGACTTGGAGTGAGAAGAAGCCTGGAACTTCTCCAGTAACTGAAGTGGAAAGAATGAAATATCAAATGATGCCACAGACAGGAGGTGGTAGCAGCATCCACTACAAGAACTCCAAGGGAGATGGGTTCTCGGTTTCTTCGAGTTCTCACTGAGGGTAGAGGACTAATGGTCTAGAAGTGGCAGTAACATGCAAGGGAGACGCCGATCCCATGTCCCAACACTGACATGAAGGACAGTTGGTAATAAGTAGCCTCCATTCGAGAGGCTTCCATAAGGCAATGTTGTCAGGGAACAGTTTCAGATAAAGGAATGTCTAGGGCAGACAGTAGTTGTAAGAGTGTTTATATCCTCGTTTGGGAGTTTCAGGGAAAATAATAGAAGGGTCAGGAAGGAGGATTGTGGCAGGAAATGGTGGGTACCGAATATCATGAAGCATGAGAATGTGGGAGAGGATAAATGAAGGAATCATTATTCTTAGGTGGTAAACAAGGGTTACAGGGATGCGAGGGAGTGTAGATTAAGCCAGCCACTAGACTGCCAACAGAATTAGTCCCACCGTCCCTCCTGTAGATGGGATCAGGCTCTCCAGGATTCACATAGCCCTGCCAGATGTACTTCCAAGCCTTAAAAGAAAGGGAAGCTCTTGGCTGTTGGAAGAAGTGACCTATGGTCTGGATTGACTGTGGTGGTCTCAGGGAGGTTGTGGCAATGAAGCAACTTCCACTCAGGTACCCAGGGAGTGGTGAAGGACACTGCACCCAGAAAGCCTGGGCTGGGAGTGGGTGATGGGTCCAGACTCTTTAAGGGAACAGTGATGACCAGGAAATACTGGCACACAACCTGCTCTGCTTCTCCCTCTGGGACTCCAAGCTCAGCAGTGCTACGGTTAGAGATTCTGTGTGCAGTCTGCAGGTTGTAATAAGGATCTGTAGCTGGCATTTTTCAATCTCCCTTCATACTACATCCCCAGAGGTCAACTGAGAGCCCAGGCAGCTTGCTGTTACAGGGAAGGCCATCAGACCTGTTTTCTGAATGAAACAGAGTCCTGGTATGTTTGAAAAATGGAAAGAAATCTGTCTTCAATTAACCAAATGGTCATTCTTCAATAATGGAAAAGATCAGGTAGCAGCAAAGACCAAAAGTGGGCACTAAAAGGTATGTGATCTTTTTTTTTTCAGGTGAGACAAGGGTCTATATTCCTTTCCATTACAGGCGGGGTCATTTCTATGTCTCAAACCTGAACAAATACAGGTAACAATCTAAATTCAATCATGACAATAAAATACTTTCCATTGTCCAAGTTTGATGGTAATAAATATTTACATTTTAAAAAATAATTTGTTCTTGTTTTTAAAAAAGAGAACATGCTCAAGGTTACACAGAATCTGGAAAAAAAATCACTTCATCGGCAAGAACAACAGGTAGAAAAAAACAGTATTCTTACATAATAACCCAATTCAAGAATGGTATCACCATGGAGTCTAACATGGTGTTTATTTCAAAGACAATATTCAAGTATGTCATTTAGAACACTATGTCTAATGTATGTATAAAGAAGCAAACACTGCTATCCAAGATCATTAGGACAAGTAGTGGCGCCAGCCAGGAGAAGACCCCACGTGCCATTAGTAAGGTGCTGATGGGAAGGATGCCTGACAGCAAAGGCCAACCAAATGAAATTAAACTCGCTCCCCACCCAGAAATGCCTCCTTGACAAGAAGGCGACAGTGGTTGGGGGGCGGGGGTGAGGAGGAGGTGATGGTAGAGGAGGTTTCCAAGGCAGGGGAGATTATGGTGGAAGAGAGGGCTGTGGTGGAAGAGACTATGGAGATCCATATGGAGAAGGTGGTGGTGGTGATGAAGGTAAGTGATTTTTTTTTTTTTTTTTTTTGAGACGGAGTCTCGCTCTGAGGCTGGATCTCGGCTCACTGCAAGCTCCGCCTCCCGGGTTCACGCCATTCTCCTGCCTCAGCCTCCCGAGTAGCTGGGACTACAGACGAAGGTAAGTGATTTTTAATGAACACTTCCAATTACACATTGAAAACCCAGGCAATCCCTTTGTTAAGGTACAAATCAAGCAACATTTAGATTTTAATCCAAGTTCAGGGTCCTGTGCCCAGTCCCCAGACACACTCAGTTGAGAAAGAAAAAAAGGTTCGACTCAAGCTCTTACACCTGATCAGAGTTGGCTCCCAAAAGCAATGGAGAGCATGAAGAAAACGAGATCACTTAGACAGCATCCTCTTTACGCAGTGATTTCTTATTAACCCCTTAATGTAAGGAGGAGACAACTCTTAGAATTTAAGAATTTGCTAAAAAACAAAATATTTTTTCCCTGAAATTAACCTTTGTGTCTTGAAGCTTCCAAGCCTTCCTGGAATTTTTGTTTATTATTCCAGAGGGTTCAGTGAAGATTTTCAAATGCAACTACATACTCTGCTAACATTATATGCAGATGCCTTCCTCCTACAATGACAGGGTATATCACACAATCTTCTCTAGAAACAAAAGGGCAATATGATAATTCTAACAACAACAAGCACCAGTTCAACCAGAGTTTAGTTTCCAAATTAAGACTCACTTTACATGAGATCTACCCTCTTAAATATTTAAGTGTACATTAAATTATTGTTGACTATAAGTATAAATGCCTATTTTTCTTATAAGAACACTGACATCTCAAAGTTGTAACTATTCATTTTCCAATCGTGTAAATAACATGTAGAGGAAGGATCGCCATCAGAGACTTACACAATTTATGGAAGGGAGAATGAGAAAGTCATTTCCTAAACCAAACTCAAAGGGATTCAAGGCCAGGGAGTCTGTAGTCTTGAGTCAAATAATTAAAATTTGTTCACTAAGGGGACTACAATATCTTATCAAAACATAACAAGAATAATTTGGGGCTAGGTGCAGTGGTTCACAACTATAATCCTAATGCTTTGGGAGGCTGAGGCAGGAGGATTGCTTGAGTCCAGGAGTTCAAGACCAGCCTGACCAACATAGCAAGATACTCTCTACAAAAAAATTTAAAAATCAGCCAGGCACGGTGGTGCATACCTGCAGTTTTAGCTACTCAGGAGGCTGAGGTGGGAGGATCACTTGAGCCCAGGAGTTTGAGGCTGAAGTGTGCTATGATCACACCATTGCACTCCAACCTGGGAACAGAGAGAGACCCTCTGTGAGGGTTATCAGTGAGGCTTCCAGTTAACAGTAGTCTATTAGTAGTTAAGCTTTTGGGGAGTCAAAAATTATGCGAATTTTTTACTGTGTGGGAGTGGCACCCCTAACCTCCCTGTTGTCCAAAAGTCAACTGTATTACAATTCATTCTGCCAACCCGAGTCTTTCTAAAATGCTAACGTAATTAACCTTTTTGCAGTCATTTAACCATTCCCCTTGTGGCTTTTCACATTAGTCCATTCTTATGCCGCTAATAAAGGCATACCTGAGACCGGGTTGTTTATAAAGGAAAGAGGTTTAATGCACTCACAGTTCCACATGACTTGGGAGGCCTCACAATCATGGTGGAAGGTGAAGGAAGAGCAAAGGCAAGAGAGAGCGTATGCAGGGGAACTCCCCTTTATAAAACCATCAGATCTCGTGAAACTTATTCACTGTTATGAGAACAACATGGGAAAAACCCACTCCCATGATTCAATTACCTCCCACTGGGTCCCTCCCAAGACACATGGGGATTATTACAATTCAAGGTGAGATTCAGGTGGGGACACAGAGCCAAACCATATCAGAAATCCAGTTCCTTGGGTTAGAACGCTAGGTCTTCATAATCTGAATGCTGCCAATCTCTATAGCCTTCTCTTCATTCACTTTCCCACCCTCCCTCTTGCCAGCCACCCCAGTCTCCCAGTCTTAGGCTCCAATCATTCTAAACACCTGCAGGTCTCCAAACCCACCGGCTATTTCCCACCTACGAGCCTTCCAACAAAAGTTCCCTCCACTGGGAATGCTCATCCCCCACCCACCCTTTCTGAGTTTTTCCAATTCAAATAACAATACCTCTGTCTGATACAGCTATGCTCCTTCAGACAACGATAGCGCCCTCTATCAGGGCACTTCCTACCTAGTATCTTCATCACTGATTATATGTATGTTTCTTTGACTAGACTTCCAACAACTTGAAAATATCCATTTGCTATTTTAAATTCAACACCTAAAGCCACAGTGCTTAACAAAAGTTTGTTGAATAAAAGAATTAATAACCCACGGGCAAATGAGTGAATATCTGGAAACCAGATGTCCTGGCTGTAAATGGTTTTATGAGCTTTATTCCTTAAAGTTGATGTTTTCACATTTTAGAAACTAGAGAAGTTTCCAGAGTGGTGAGAATGAAAGCAAGGTTCACACTGATGAGGAAATGTGAGGAAACTTAGTTAAAAATATCTATGATTAATAAAAAAAAAAAATTTAATTTTTTAAAAGGCCAAGTGTGGTGGCTCAAACCCATAATCCTAGCAGTTTGGGAGGCCGAGGTGGAAAGATCACTCGAGTCCGAGGGTTCAAGACCAGCCTGAGCAACATGATGAAACCCTGCCTCTATCAAAAAAAAAAAAAAAAACTATGTTTTTATAAATGTGTTGTGAGAAGGATTTTTATAAAATGCTATTAAATTGTTTGAGTGAATAAAGCAAGCATTGCTTAACTGTCCTTGGGCCTATGTCACTGAGGAAGTGAGCACACACCAGGAAATGTTTGGCAGATTAAGAACAGAACACAATCACTGCCTCCAGGAGCAATTATCTGGTTGGGAGACAAGACATTCGGGATAACATTCAGTGAGGACCTCACAGAAGAGAAACATCTTGCCTTGGTCTGAGTCAAAAAAGACTTCACAAAGGATGGGGGCCTTAGAACTGATTTTGAGAGGGGATCTGTATTAGTCTGTTCTCACACTGCTAATAAAAACATACCCAAGACTGGGTAATTTAATTTATAAAATAAAAAGTTTTAATTGACTCACAGTTCCTCATGGCTGGGGAAGGCCTCAGGAAATTTACAATCGTGGCGGAAGGGGAAGCAGACACCTTCTTCATAACGGCAGGAAAGAGAAGCGTAAACAGGGCAAATGCCAGACACTTATAAAACCATCAGATCTCATGAGACTTACTCATTATCGCGAGAACAGCTTGGGGGGCACCGCCCCTATGATTCAATGACCTCTACCTGGTCCTGCCCTTGACACGTGGGAATTATGGGGATTACAATTCAAGGTGAGATTTGGTTGGGAACACACAGTCAAATCATATCAACATCTAAATGAGAGTGACAGTGAGTGAGAAGGAAGAAATACACTAAGGTGTGGGAAGTAGACTTACCACAAGTAAGGGCAAAATCTTGCCATTGTGTTCACCTGGTCGTGAGGCCCTCAGCAAGATGAGGCTGAAAGTAACCATAAACAGGACTATAGGGTCAGCTGAAAAGCTACAACAGGCTCAAATACATAGGGCCTTGAATGCCTAACAAAAGGCAAAGGGCAAGAATCCCCCTAGAGTGGTCAGGACATGAGGGAAATAAATAGTGTCGACTATGTAATTGGCCCCCAAGCCTGCTGAAAGATAAAGAAAACAGAAAGCAATCAAAGTATGTTTGTTACCACAGTAATACGAGCACTGAAAGGGGAAAACTGGAATGCTCCATCTTTAGGGAGCCTACACTGAATGGAAAGTCTCCGCAGCTGGTGGAAGGAGGGGGCCATGGGGTATGATCCAGCTGGGCTGCAAATCTGAGTCCAGAACACAGACCAGCATAGCCGAAGGTGGGGTTGCACGACAGACGAAATACCCAAGCAGAAGAAATCCTCAATCTCTGTGAGGAAGGTCCATCTTGAAGGAACACGTTTGTGTGAAAGAGATAATGCATTATCACAGAATCAAGAAAATTAGCCCAAGTTGGCCAGGCGCGGTGGCTCACACCTGTAATCCCAGCACTTTGGGAGGTTGAGGTGGGAAGATGACCTGAGGACAGAAGTTCGAGACAAGCCTGGCAACATGGTGAAACCCCATGTCTACTAAAAATACAAAAATTAGCCAGGCATAGTGGTGCACACCTGTAATCCCAGCTACTCAGAAGGCTGAGGCAGGAGAATCACTTGAGCCAGGAAGGCAGAGGTTGCAGTGAGCCAAGTTCAAGCCACTGCACTCCACCCAGCCTGGGTGACAGAGTGAGACTCCATCTCAAAAAAAAAAAAGAAAAGAAAAGAAAAAAGAAAATTAGACCAAGTTAGTAATAATGACATTTAGGCAACTATAGAAGTTGCCACGTAATAATAAAGGGGGACTTTGATGCCATATCAGGACAAGATGTAGAGCTGAGCTTTCCTTAAACAACAATGACTGCTTCACCAGTGCAGGGTGAGCTGCCAGGGCACCTGGCGAATACAAAAGGCCTGAGAGGTGAAAAGGCAAATCCAGATACTGAGGCTAGAAACTTTAGACAGGTGCCTCCAATCTAATTATGCAGAAAGTTTATTCCAAACTGACAAATAAGTTCATATTTCTTTATGTTTGCTTTTTTCCATTTGTTTTTCACATACATTATTTAATTAGCACCTCAAAATGACCCTGTCAAGTAGATGGGGTAGGAATTATTACCCTCATTTTAAGACCAAGGAAACTGGGAGTCGACATTAGTAAATTACTTACCCAAGATACCACGGAGAGTCGAACATGGAGCTGGGTCTTGAGTTCTCATTTCTAGTTCAGCTCTCCTACCGCTGTAACAGGGGGTCTCTCTGATTTAAGGCTTAAATGACCCTAGAGAAATAGAAATTAAGGAAGCATGTGGAATAAGGAGGCATCCTGGCAAGGCTACAGCTCCAGGCCCTTGTGGGAGAAGACAAGTCAGCAAGCAGCAGATCTATGGGGAACCCTGAAAGAGGATGGCAACCTCGGTCACCAGGTATCCCTTGGGGTGACAGCAAGTGGGCAGGGTCACCAACTCATCCCAGTTTGCCCAGTTCTGTCCCCATTTTCAAATTGGAAGTCCCATAGCCTGGGAGCTTCATGCTGGTGGTCTCAAGCACACCAACACAGTGGTTGGGAGCCCTGTGTAGGAGCAGAAGCTCTGAAATCAGAAGCAAGGCCCAGCTTTCAGACCACACTGTCACAGGACAATGCATGCAGCCTTCAGTGTGTCACTTAACTCTCTGAGTTGCAGTATGGAGATGGAGTTGGTCATTAGCACCTGCCCCTTCTTCACCTCCTGCCATGATTTAGTTGGACCTTCTGAAGTTGCCTCTTTTTTTGGTCAAACAGTGTCACATATTTGTATGGTTCTACCTAAGACTTCATACTGCAATTAGGAAGACAAATGAGGTTATGTTTATGAAAATACTTATGAACAGTAAAGAGCTAATAAATATAAGTTATTATTATCATTATTACTCTAAAAGGACCCTTTATTATCAATAGCAAAGTGGACACAGGCTGGAGTGACCATGAGTTTCACTCAGTGGGAAAGCCTTGTTTTGTAATATTTGTAAGACTTCCAGGAAAAAGTCACTGTTCTTTTACATTTTCTCACATAAAATTTTTTCCTGCCCAAGATGAATGGTCATTCAGATGTCTACCAGATAGAGAGCAAACCAAGAAAGTCATAGGGTTCTGACATCTGATTCGCTCTTACAACAAGAACACGTTACAAGGTTGCATGGCAGATACGTATCACAATGGGAATAAATACATACACTCATGAAAAGACTAGTGAAACCAAAAGCAAACCACAAAAATGACCCTAGTTAGGACCCTGGGAAATATATTGGGAAATGCAATGACCGCCCCCCCCACCAACCCATGGAGGCCGTGTGAACTTTGTGTTACTCAGAAAAATTTGTGTAAATAATTGATTGGGAAATGTCATGATATTGCTTCTGTCTCACACACATCTCAGAGAGATGCAGAAAAAAGAAGACAGAGCTCCTACCCTCCCCTTCCTTATAAAAGAAAAAGGAAAAACAAAAAGCAAAAGTCCTACAGAAAGGGCACAGTCTATCTCTCTGAGCCAGACATGAGCTCAGACAGGGAGAGCAATTTAGAGCTGTCGAAATAGACCCCTTTGGCCAAAGGCAGCTCTGTGTACCTTCTCTAACTTCACAGCACACTCACAGGCTACCTATAATAAGTATACAGCTTCTAGAAAATCTGACTGCTTCAAACACACATGTTGATTTGCCAAAGTGACATAAACAAAACATACATGGAAAACTCCAGGGCCCTGAGCAAGCAGTCTTGGCAGCCGCGCTGCGAGGAGGGTGCAGCTAACACAGCACAGTCTCCAAGCAGAGGACAGCACGGACCAGACTCCAAGCACTCGTTTCTGCTACTTCAATTATATTTATATGACTCGATGCTGAGGTGTTAATTTGCAAATAATGCCCTTATAACATGGAAAATGTTCTCCTTATAACCCTGAAAATTGTCATCACCTTTAGGAAAAGAAATTTTTCTCAAGCTCAGAAGGAACGGCACACTATTTTGGACACATTCAGCACTCACATAGTAGCTTCGGGAGTTAGTATTGCTGCCAAAACCCCTTTAGAACATGAAAAGTGAGGTCTAGAGCCACGGCCTATTAGTCAGTGAGCGGGGACACCTGCTCCTCCCTCCCACCGCTTGTGTGTCAGCCTCAGGACATTGGCAAGGTCCTGGCAACTGGACCTTGGCTGTGGGCTCGCCACAGAACAGGGCAGGCAATTGCAATCACCCCATGCCCCAACCCCGCAGACACACACACACACACACACACACACACACACACACACACCTGGAACTATGCACATTGCTGCAGTCTTCGTAAGAAGCAGTAAAGAACTCCACCTTTAGAGAAAATAAATGGCATAAGTCCAAGGAGGTCTCAAATTCTGGCAGCAAATCAGTGGCAAATTACACAGGGAAGCAAAGTGAGAACTCACCACGAATGTCAGTTCCATCTGAAACCCACTGATCTGAGGTGCAGGGCCTAAAATGTGAGACCTCAGGCCTTATTGAGGTTTTCAGAGAGTCTATCCAGAAGTCCAATAATACAGTAATGATAAGGAAGAAGAGGAGCAAGAGAAAGAGCGGGAGAGTAGGTAACCTTTACTAAGCACTTACCAAGGCATTGTTTAGGAGCTTTGCATGTATTAACTCACAGTGACTCTATTCAGTGAGAGCTACTATTTTTTCCAGTTTCTATATGAAAAAAAGTTGAGAACCAAAGGGTTAAATCATTGTCAGGGTCCATGAAACCAGGCCAGCTGGCTCCAGAGCCTGACAATGTCGTATGGTCATTCAAATCCTCCTGGAAGAGTCGCCTCTACTTGAATACCTCCGAAGCAGACAACTCTGCATCCCCAGCCAGCCCTGCCATTAACGTCATCAGTGTGAATGTGCACAACTGCACACATTCTAGCCACAGTTGCACCTCTGGGAATTTAAGATACACATGTGCATGTAGGCAGTTATTTATTGGTGCATGGGTATAGTTTGTACAGAAAATAATCCGTATTTCCATCAACAGATAACTAGTTAAATTCATTGCTGTGTGGTCATACAGGGCACTAGTCTATAAAGCTGGATTCTCCCTTCCGCTCCCTGCAACCCTGGAGGCACGTGGCTTTGTCAGTGGATAGCACTTTGATGGGAAGAAAACTGTGCCTTTTCATCCAAATGGAAGCAGGGCACTTGTACTGCAAGCCGTGCAGCCCCATAGCCTCGCAATGAATTACCATGCAGCAGCAATAGAAAAGAAAGTGGTGCACATACGTCCACGCGCAGACCATCTCTGGAAGGACCTGTGGGAAACTGATGACCACATTTGCCTCTGAAGATGAGACCTGGAGAACTGGGGTGGGAGGGTGGACTTTTTGCTTATAAGTCTCTTTGCTATGTTTGCATTTTACATGTATATGTAAACCAAGCATATCTTTTAAGAAAGACTAAAATTTCAAGTTAAAAATTTCTAGCCTGGGCAACATGACAAAATCTCTTCTCTACAAAAAAATACAAAAATTAGCCAGGCATGTACCTGTAGTCCCAGCTGCTTGGGAGCCTGAGGTAACAGGACTGCTTGAGCCCAGGGGGTCAAGGCAGCAGCAAGCTGAGATCACACCACTGCATTCCAGCCTGGGCAACAGAGTGAGACCCTGTCTCAAAAAAATAATAATAATACAAAAAATAAATTTAAGAAAAATTTTAATAAACCAGTGAAAAATAAAATATTCATTACTAATCAGTTATAAGCAAAAAATTAGAAAAGGTAAAACAAAAAAACTAAGTGTCCAACAATTTGGGAAACGGAATACAAAAATTAGCTGGGTATGGTGGCATATGCCATAATCCCAGCTACTCAGGAGGCTGAGGCAGGACAATCGCTTAAACCCAAGAGGCGGAGGTTGCAGTGAGTCAAGATTACGCTACTGCACTACAGCCTGGGAGACAGAGAGAAACTCCATCTCAAAAAAGAAAAATTGGGGACATGCATAAGAACATAAGAGGATATGTCTTCCATGAAATATCATGTCATCATTAAATGATGGGGAAGCTATGTAGCAACAAGGGAAATGTTTAGACTACAATGTCAGTGAAAGAGCAAAATGCCAAATTGTATGTTCCATGTGATTACGATCACTATAATGTGAAGAAAATTGTCTTCTCTTAGCAGCTAGAATAAGTATTTCTTCTACAGGTGGGGGTAGGGCCGAGTGAGCTGAGATCGCGTCACCGCACTCCAGCCTGAGCGACAGAGTAAGACCTTGTCACGAGGGAAAAAAAAGAGGCAATGAGACGCAAATACGTTCCAGCTCCAAAAGGCAGTTGGAAATCTTGCAAAAGACAGTGACAGCAAGGATAGTAACGAAACCTCCACGTTTCTCAGATCCTCAGGACGCTTAGGTTCTTTCGGCCACCATGTCCAAGCCCGTCACTCCTGGGATCAGGTAGAAGTGTAAAAGCGGCATGAGCTGCAGGAGAGAGGGATGGGTGGGCAGCAGGAGGAGGAAGGAGTTTGGGGTTTTTTTCCTTCTGGGACGGAGTCTCGCTCTATCACCCAGGCTGGAGTGCCATGGCGTGATCTCAGCTCACTGCAACCTCTGGCTCCCAGGTTCTAACGATTCTCTTGCCTCAGCCTCCCAAGTAGCTGGGATTACAGGCATATGCCACCACACCAGGCTAATTTTTGTATTTTTAGTAGACACGGGGTTTCACCGCGTTGGCCAGGCTGGTCTCAAACTCCTGACCTCAGGTGATCCACCCACCTCGGCCTTCCAAAGTGCTGGGATTACAGGCGTGAGCCACCACCCCCGGCCGGTTGGAAGGAGCATTTTGTAAAACACCTTAACCTACCAATGCATCTCAAACAGATAACTGATCCTGATAGAGAAATTCAGGCTCAAGAACGGAAATAACAGGTCTTTCTTGATTATATCCGTTCTGTAGAATATATAGCTAGACAGTCATAAAGTTGCTTACCTCAAAGAGCACATGTAATAGCTAAGCAGGTAGATGACAAAGAGCATGCAGTATTTTATAAACCACAGTTCAATCCTTTCTCCTCTGCTGGTCTTCCCCACTCTTGTTCCTCCTTCATCCTTTATGCCCACAGAATGTAGGACTGACAGTGAACCACTGAGCCTCAAGCCTGATACTTGAACAGAGCACAACTTACCACACCACTTAAGCCCCCTAAGCCTCAGAACTCCACGAATGAGATGGGAACAATAACAATATTTAGCTGTTGAGATTATCTTGAGCATTAAATGAGATCATGGATGTGAAAGGCCCCTGGAATTTTAAAGCATTCTATAACATTATCAGGGGCAAAAAAAGCTTATGCTGTTTTGGAAAATACAGAAAAATATCCCCAAGAAATATGATGGCTAAAATACACAATTTTGGGATACCACATAATTTTATAGCATTAGAAATTCAAATGTTAATAAACTTGAAACTAGATATTACCGTCTTGTTTTTATTTTATTCCGATATGTACTTAAAAATAGAATCTAGCTTAAAGAAAAATGGGCTAATTTGACTCCTCTTTTACTTTAATTAAGGCCTCTTAAAAAGTAAAAAAATAAAATAAAATATCTATGAAAGAGAGGTTGTTTCTTTAAAAAAGGGACAATGTTACTTTCTTGAAGTCACTTTTCAAAATGCAGCAAAAAAGTAGGCTTCAAATTGAATTGAGTGGAAAACTCAGTGATAGCTTCCTAAAAATTCCACATAGCTTAATCGGAATATTTCCACATGTTCTTTGATTTTTCTAGGTAAAAAATATTCTTTTTTTTTTTTTTTTTTTTTTTAGACCCAGGCTGGAGTGCAATGGTGGGATCTCAGCTCACTGCAACCTCCACCTCCTGGGTTCCAGCAATTCTCCTGCTTCAGCCTCCCAAGTAGCTGGGATTGCAGGCACCCACCATCACACCCGGCTAATTTTTGTATTTTCAGTAGAGATGGGGTTTCACCATGTTGACCAGGTTGGTCTGGAACTCCTGACCTCAGGTGATCCACGCACCTCAGCCTCCCAAAGTGCTGGGATTACAGTCGTGAGCCATGTGCCCAGCAAAAATATTCTTTCTAAGTTTACCTTTCTCTTTCATCATATTGAATATAAGCATATTCATAATAATTGGTAAACTGATGTGCATTATATTTACTATTATAACTATAAATAAATTGGTGTCGATCAATTGTAAGTGACTATTCTAAATGAAACTCAATATCTACACCAGGTCACAGAGCCATGAGGTCATGGTCAAAGCCCCCTTTGGTAGTGGTCCACAGTCAGAATCCCAATCATTCTGTCCATCTCCTCTACCCAGCGCATATTTAGAGCTGTTGGACCGAAAGGGAGGCCATGGCAGGGAGCTCATGGCCTTACAATGCATCCAACTCCAGGCTGAACAGCTCCTGGTATTAGAAGGCCATCTTGACTCTGAGCTTCCATCTACCATCCTTTGACTTCCAGCCATGAACATAGAGCTTCCATCTGGAGCAACACATAAAATCAATCCCCCTCCATATGAAGAGAACTACCATGTTCCCCCATCATTATCCTTTTCCAAATTAAATACATTACATTGCATTAACTCCTCCTTATAAAACACGACATCCTGACTCCTTCGCCATCCTGGTGAAACTTCTCTGGGTACAAACTTCTCTGCATCTTCCCAGATGGATATACTATTCCAAACATGCTCTAAACTATTCCGTGTACAATGGAATTCACTCCTCTTACGAACGAATATTACCTATATAATTGTAACATAAATTTGCATGCATTTTATTGTTTGCTTGTTTGTTTTGAGAAAAGGTGTTTGTTTTGGAATCGTTATCTCATTCCAGGCTTATGCTGAGCTTGGTGCCTTATAGTTGGAATTATCACGATTATATAAAAAAATTTGTCTTTAAAATGTTCAGAAACTATCTTAACATTTTTACTTAAATTCAGCATTCTTACATTCCTCAAGGTCAAAGAGGAAAGAACTACATATGTCTTAATACTAAGTATTTTCAGAAATGATGCCACAAATCTCTACAAAGAGTAAGGGACTTCTGAAAAATGCTGTGTGGTCAAAGTAAAGACGATTTTCCATCTTCAAAGTATATAGTAGCTAAGTGTCTTGAAAGGGGACGTTATAAGAAAATAGGCTGGCTGGGTCCTGCACCAACTGATGATATCTCAAATAAGAAAGGTTTTAGCAAAACATGTGATAATCATAAGCTAATCTAAGCAAGAGATGCAGTTGGGGTGAGATTTAAAAGTGTTTTATTCTCTCTCTAGGACCTAGCATGGTACCTGGAAGACAGTAAGCATTTTGGAATCAGGCCTTGTTTCGATGCCAGAGACACACCTGTGAATAAAGCAGACACAATTCCCTATCTACGCACAGCTTATGCCTGCAAACATAAGTATGTGTATGGTGATGGTAAGTGTCTGTATTAGTCCATTCTCACAGTGCTATAAGGTCATACCTGAGACTGGGTAATTTGTAAAGGGAAGAAGTTTAATTGACTCATAGTTCTGCATGACTGGGGAGGCCTCAGGAAACTTACAGTCATGGCAGAAGGGGAAGTAAACACTTCCTTCTTCACACAGCGGCAGGAGAGAGAAGTGAGAGCAAAGGGGAGAAAAAAACCCCTTATAAAACCACCAGATCTTGTGAGAATTCTCTCAGTATCACAAGAACAGCATGAGGGTAACCACTCCCATGATTCAATTACCTCCCACCAGGTCCCTCCCATGACATGTGGGAGTTATGGGAACTACAATTCAAGATGAGATTTGGGTGGGGACACAGCCAAACCATATCAGTGTCAATGAATTCATAAAAGCAAAATTCAGAAATTCATGTTTGCCCTCCTTTTCCATGAAAAAGAACAAACCAAGACTAGACACAGTGGTTCCCACCTCTAATCCCAACACTTTGGGAGGCTGAGATGGGAGGATCACTTGAGGCCAGGAATTCAAGACCAGTCTGGTCAGCAGAACGAGACCCTGTCTCTACAAAAATAAAAAAATTAGCCAGACATAGTAGTGCACACCTGTAGTCCCAGCTACTCAGAAGGCTAAGGCAGGAGGATTGCTTGAGCCCAGGAGTTCAAGGCTGCAGTGAGCCATGATTGTACCACTGCACTCCAGCCTGAGTGACAGAGCAAGACCCCATCTCTAAAACAAAACAAAACAAAAAAACTGTAATTATAGGCACAATTCTGAAATAGAAATTTTTCATGGTTCATTTCCTTGAGGGATCATTGATGTTCTATGAATTAATCGGGCAAGAGAAAATATTTCAGGCTTTAAAATAAAATAAATAAAAGAATAGACATGACATCTTGGATTTGTTTACTTTACAAAATAAGGTCAACATACTTAGTCATTTGTGCAGCTACCATAAAGGAGACTAGGTAACTAATGTATCTTTTAAAAATATACACATTTTATATTCCTTATTTAGTCATAGGGTTTTTTTCTAAAGTCTTCATTTTATAAAGAAAGAAATTGAGGCCAAAAGACATTAAAAGACTTGGCTAATGTGACTCAGTAAATGAGGGTCATTGCAAGGGCTAGCTCTCCAGTCTCCCACACTGAGTATACTCTTTCTACTCACCCCAACTTCTCCCTGTGACTTCAGACAGAAGAAAAAGAGATGAGCAACTCTAATAAAATGCACAGATCATTCTCTTTTTTAATTTAATTTTTTTTCCCACAAGTTATTGGGGTAGAGGCGGTATCTGGTTACATGAGTAAGTTCTTTAGCAGTGATTTGTGAGATTTTGGTGCACCCATCTTCTGAGCAGTATACTCTGCACCATATTTGTAGTCTTTTATCCCTCGCCTCCTTCCCACTCTTCCCCCCAAGTCCCCAAAGTCCCTTGTATCATTCTTATGCCTTTGAGTCTTCATAGCTTAGCTCCCACATATCAGTGAGAATATATGATGCTTGGTTTTTCCATTCCTGAGTTACATCACTTGGAATAATAGTCTCCAATCTCATCCAGGTCACTGCAAATGCTGTTAATTCATTCCTTTTTATGGCTGCATAGTATTCCATCATATATATATGATTATATATATGATTATATCTATATATGATTTTATATGTATATATATATACACACACACACACCCACCCCACGGTTTCTTTATCCACTCATTGATTGATGGGCATTTGGATTGTCCCACAATTTTGCAATTGTGAATTGTGCTGCTATAAACATGTGTGTGCAAGTATCTTTTTCAAATAATGACTTCTTTTTCTCTGGGTAGATACCCAGTAGTAGGATTGTTGTATCAAATGGTAGTTCTACTTTTAGTTCTTCAAGGAATCTTCACAATGTTTTCCGTAGTGGCTGTACTAGTTTACATTTCCATCAGCAGTGTAAAAGTGTTTCCTGTTTACTGCATCCATGCCAACATCTATTGTTTTTTGATTTTTTGATTATGGTCATTCTTGCAGGAGTAAGGTGGTATTACATTGTGGTTTTGATTTGCATTTCCCTGATCATTAGTGATGTTGAGCATTTTTTCAAATGTTTCTTGGCCATTTGCATATCTTCTTTTGAGAATTGTCTATTCATGTCCTTAGCCCACTTTTGGATGGGATTGTTTGGTTTTGTCTTACTGATTTGAGTTTGTTGTAGATTCGCACGGATCATTTTAATATGTTCTTCTAAAACTCTAGATCTGAAATCAGGTTGAAAGAGACAAAAGTTGGAATTCTTACAGAACAAAGCTTGCACTAAAAAACACTATGAATCTAGTGCTGAACACAGCATAGGGTAGATTAAATGCTCAAAGATCAGCAGAATTCAACAGAATGTTTTCATTCATTTCAAACTGATTATCACCAGTATTAACAATTTAGGCAGTCAGATTCCTGGCAGCAGGCATGTGCCATTAATGAAAGAGAAATTAACATCCGTGATGTTTTACCTTCCATCTGCTTTTTTAGTGACTAAATTTGGTCATAATATTCAGTTCAAGTAGAAAATAACAGATGGGTATAAAAGTCTCACATACATTACACCTTGAAGAATATAGGAAAACACATGTATTTTTATGCAATACTTCAATGGCTTTTGTCAAAACTAACCTGCTTTTAACTTAAATAGTCAAAAATATTTTCATCTTTCTTCAAATTTTACTCTACCATCTGCTAAAACTAACTTTAAATCTTGGATCCAAATACCTATCCAGGCAATATCAATCACAACATATGTTGATGATTTTAAAGTCATGACTGATTTACTGACACTATTACCAGAAATTCTGAAAAATGAGTAAATTCTTCAAAATGAGTTGTATTAGTTCTCACACTGCTAATAAAGACACACTTGAGACTGAGTAATTTATAAAGAAAAAGAAGTTTAATGATAAAGGGGATATCACCACTGATCCCACAGAAATACAAACTACCATCAGAGAATACTATAAACACCTCTACACAAATAAACTAGAAAATCTAGAAGAAATGGAAAAATTACTGGACACATACACTCTCCCAAGACTAAACCAGGAAGAAGTCGAGTCCCTAAATAGACCAATAACAAGTTCTGAAATTGAGGTAGTAATTAATAGCCTACCAACTGAAAAAAGACCATGACCACAGCCAAATTCTGCCAGAGGTACAAAGAGAAGCTAATACCATTCCTTCTGAAACTATTCCAAACAATTGAAAAAGA